>NW_006971859.1:3417-20081 GCF_000164805.1 Carlito syrichta | reverse complement strand
GATCGCTGGAGCCCAGTAGGTCGAGGCTGCGGTGGCTGGGAGCAGCCCACTGCACTCCAGTCTGGGTGACAGAGTGAGACTCCAACTCAAAAAAAAAAGAAAGTATTGAACACAGAAGAAAAGGAAAAAAGAACAACAATGTTCTTCACAAGAGTACAAGCAAAAGATTAAAAGCACACATGATCCAACTCTAAAACCAAAAGAAAGACAACACACAAACAGGAACAACAACAGTTCTGTAAGAACATTATGATAGGGATCAACTCTCACATTTCAATAACTAGTTTGAATGTGAATGGACTAAATGCACCACTGAAAAGACATAGAATGGCAAAATGGATAAAATATCACCAGGCAACAATCTATTGCCTTCAAGAAGCTCACCTCACTAGAAAGGACACTCACAGACTCAAAGTAAGAGGATGGGAAACAAATTTTCAGGCAAATGGAACACAAAAGAAAGGAGAAGCCGTGATCTTAATCTCAGACAAAATACCCTTTAAGCTATCAAAAATTTTAAAAAATACAGAAGGCCACTACATAATGATAAAAAGTTCAATCCATCAACAAGAAATATCCATCCTAAACATATATGCACCGAACATAGGAGCACCAACTTTCATAAAGCACCTCCTAGGTAAACTAAAAAAAGATATCAACTCCAATATCATCATAGCTGGGGACTTTAATACCCCACTCACAATCCTAGACAGATGATCAGGACAAAAAATAAGCAATGAGATCCAAAACCTCAATGTGACTCTTGATCAAATGGACTTAATTGATACCTACAGAACCCTCCATCCAAAGACCACAGAATACACATTCTACTCATCACCACATGGAACGTACTCTAAGATCAATCACATACTTGGCCGTAAATCAAGCATAAGCAAAGTTAAAAGGACCAAAATTTTACCATGCACCTTCTCAGACCACAGTGGCATAAAAATAAACATTAACACCAACAAGATCCCCCCAAAACCCACAAAAACGTGGACACTAAACAGCATGATGCTAAACAACTCCTGGGTCAATGAGGAAATCAAAACAGAGATCAAAAGATACCTGGAAACAAACCAGGCTCAGTGGCTCAGCCTGTAATCCCATGCCTTTGGGAGGCTGAGGTGAGTGGATTGCCTGAGCCTGTGGGTTCGAGACCCACCTGAGCAGTGAGACCTCATCTCTACAATAAATCAAAAAAATCAGCCGGGCATGGTAGCACATGCCTGTAATTCTGGCTACTTGGAAGGCTCAGGTGGAAGGATCGCCGGAGCCCAGCAGGTCGAGACTGAGGTGGCCAGGAGCACCCACTGCACTCCAGTCTGGGCAACAGAGTGAGACTCCAACTCAAAAAAAAAAAACAACAACAACCTGGAAACAAATGAAAATGGAGAAACATCTTATCAAAATTCTGGGATGCCATGAAAGCTGTAGTAAGAGGGGAATTTATATCCCTACAAACGCACATGAAGAAAATGGAAGGATCACAAATTAACAGCCTAACAAGCCACCTAAGGAAGGTGGGAAAGCAAGACCACAAAAACCCTAATTTCAGCAGAAGAATCCAGATCACCAAAATAAAAGCCCAAATCCAGGACATAGAAGACAAAAAGATAATACAAAAAATCAATGAAACAAAAAGCTGGTTCTTCAAAACGATAAACAAGATGAATGGTCCCCTACCTAGACTGACCAAGAAAAAGAGAAAAAGCCCAAATAAACACAATCATAAACACAAAAGATGAAGTCACATCTGATCCTGAAGAAATACAAAAGATCATTAGAGACTACTATGTACACTTGTATGGAAACAAGCTTGAAAACCTTAAGGAAATGGAGGACTTTCTGTCATCACACAACCTGCCTAGGTTGAAACAAGAAGAAATTGAGACCCAAATAGACCAAATAACAATCAAGGAAATTGACTATGTAATAAGAAAACTACCTACAAAAACAAAACAAAACAAAAAAAACCCCTGGACCAAATGGCATTTCAGCAGAATCTACAAGACATTTAAAGAGGCACTGATACCAATCCTACTGAAGGTATTCCAGGCGATTGAGAAAGATGGAACTCTCCCCACATCATTTTACGAAGCTAACATCACATTGATATCCAAGCCAGGTAGAGACCCAACAAAGAAAGAGAACTACAGGCCAATATCTTTGATGAGCATAGATGCTAAAATTCTCAACAAGATCCTAGTGAACCGGATTCAACAACACATCTCAAAAATCATCCATCATGACCAAGTAGGCTTCATCCCTGGGATGCAAGGCTGGTTCAACATTCATAAAACCATAAATGTAATTAATATCAACAGATATCAAAACAAAAACCACATGATTATATCATTAGATGCAGAAAAAGCTTTTGATAAAATCCAGTACTCCTTCTTGATAAAAACCCTCTAACATCTAGGCATATGGGGAATATACCTCAAAATAGTAAAAGCCATCTACAAGAAACCCACAGCCAGCATACTCCTAAATGGACACAAATTGGAACCATTTCCCCTGAAAACTGGAATAAGACAAGGATGCCCACTCTCACCCCTCCTGTTCAATATAGTATTGGACATCCTGGCTAAAGCAATCAGAGAAGAGAAGGCAATCAGGGGTATCCAAATAGGAAAATAGGAATTCAAGTTATCTCTCTTTGCAGATGACATGACTGTGTACTTGAAAACCCTAGAGAATCTGTCAAAAACCTCCTTATACTGATAAAGGCCTTTGGCAAAGTCTCAGGATATAACATAAATGTGCAAAAGACAATTGCATTTCTTTACACCAATAATAAACAAACAGAAACCCAAATAAAAACCACAATTCTGTTCACAATAGCCACAAAAAAATGAAATACCTTGGCATCTTCCTAACCAGAAACATGAAAGAACTTTACAATGAAAACTAAAAAACACTGCTCAAAGAAATCAAAGATGACACAAACAAGTGGGAAAATATTCCATGCTCATGAATTGGAAGAATCAACATTGTGAAGATGTCAATCCTACCTAAGGCAATCAACAGATTTAATGCAATACCTATCAAATTACCAGCAACATTCTTCTCAGACCTAGAAAAAACAACACAGG
Organism: Carlito syrichta; assembly: GCF_000164805.1. Classification (NCBI taxonomy): domain Eukaryota; kingdom Metazoa; phylum Chordata; class Mammalia; order Primates; family Tarsiidae; genus Carlito; species Carlito syrichta. The sequence goes on along the minus strand of NW_006971859.1, from coordinate 16,983 downwards.
AATTCATATGGAAATATAAACAACCAAGAATAGCCAGAACAATCCTCAGCAAGAAAAACAAAGCAGGTGGTATCACATTACCAGACTTCAAACTTTCCTATAAAGCTACAATAATCAAAACAGCTTGGTATTGGTACAGGAATAGGCATATAGACCAATGGAATAGAATTGAGATTCCAGAAGCAAAACCTCAATTTCTCAACCAACTCATCTTCAACAAAGCCTCCACCACCTACCATTGGGCAGAGGAGAACCTATTCAGTAAATGGTGCTGGGAAAACTGGTTGACCACATGCAGAAGATTGAAACAGGACCCCTATATATCCCCATACACAAAAATTAACCCTAAATGAGTCAGAGACATAAATGTAAAACCTCAAACCATAAGAACCTTAGAAAATGAAGGACATGCCCTCATGGAAATTGGAACCAGCATCCAATTCCTGAACAAAACCAAAGCCCACAGGCCATAGGAGTGACAATAAACAAGTGGGACCTCATTAAACTGACAAGCTCCTGCAAAGACAAAGAAACCATTAAGAGAGCAGGGAGACAGCCTACAGAGTGGGAAAAAGTATTTGCCAACTCCAGGTTTGACAAAGACTTAACATCTTGGGTCTACAAGGAACTCAAACGTGCTGAGAGGAAAAAAACAAACCACCTCATTATAAAGTGGGCAAAAGATATGAACAGACACTTCTCAAAGGAAGACATCCGAGCAGCCAACAGATACATGAAGAAATGTTCAACCTCACTAATCATCAGGGAGATGCAAATCAAAACCACACTGAGATACGACCGAACTCCAGTCAGAATGGCAATTATCGGTAACTCAAAAAATAAAACAGTTGCTGGAGAGGGTGTGGTGAAAAGGGAACATTTCTACACTGTTGGTGGGAGTGCATACTAGTGCAACCTCTGTGGAAAACAGTATGGCGATTCCTAAAAGCTCTAAATATTGACCTCCCATATGACCCCGCAATCCCCCTACTGGGAATATACCCTGAAGAACTCAAATCACTCTATAAAAAAGATACCTGCACACATATGCTTATTGCAGCATTGTTCACAATAGCAAGAACCTGGAAGCAACCATGCTGTCCATCAAAAGAGGACTGGATTAAAAAAATGTGGTACATATACATGATGGAATACTACACAGCCATAAAAAAGAACAAAATCATGAATGTTGCAGCAACCTGGATGGAACTAGAGTCTATAATACTGAGTGATCTCTCACAGAAACAAAGATCTGAGTATCATATGTTCTCACTCATATAGTGGACCTTGAACATCCAACGTAATACTATAAGAAAATGACTGACTGCTGGGAAACTATGGGCGGGGTGGAGAAGGGAGATGGGATTAACGGTAGTAAATATTTGTCTGGGGATGAGGAGACACCACTTATCAACAAGGGTGCCTGAACAAAGCATATTTGTATACCTAAACCTTAACTGTACCCCACAATATCACAATAAAAAATATTGATTATAAGAAAAAAATAAAAATAAAAAAAATAAATGATTCCTGGCCATACGTTTTTCAGATTCCTTCCTTTTGAAGTGGACCTCATCACTAATGCCTCGTTTCATAGCTTATTTTCTTTCCCTTTGATAGGGATTCAGGTCTCTGTGTTTCTTCTTTTTTTACAATAACCACTTCGTTGTACAAAATCAAATAGCAGTCTTGAGAGAATATATATTTTCTAGAGGTTCTTCTTATCTGCTATTGGATCAGCATTGATAGAAAATGTAAAAATAGCTTTGACCTTGAGTTCTTTTTTGTTATCTGGGCCTGGAGTTTCCTACCTCTGGGAAATATTTAACATAAACTGTTCACACAATAGTAGAAATAAAGTTTCCACTTTGCTTATCACAACCTATTCCAGAGCTGTACTCTAAAACGTGTCTATCTCTGTGGTCTTCAAAACAAATAGGCAACTGGAAGTTCTTGTGAAAACATCGTGATGATATATAATATATATCTTTGTTTCCCTGACCACAAATTATTAGAAAAGAAACCGATACTCTACGGAAATGTAATTTGTAGACACCAGACTGCTGAAAGGTAGTGATTTGGAACATGTGCAGAATGACTTAGAGCATGAATGTTAGGCTTACCCATAATCCACTACTCACTAGATGTGTGACTTTGTCAGCTTTATTTAATGGCTATAAACATCAGTTTCTCCAATTAAAAAGAAAGATACTAGCTATACTTATTTTATATAGTTGTTACTAGGTTTAAATAATGCGATCTTAAGTAAGCTAGATCCTTGTAAGAATTTATTAAATGTTAGTGATCATTATTATCATTTAAGGAATTCTGAACAATAGGCACACTCCCTTGAATAGATATTAATTAAGCCTATCTTATTGTACATCAGAAAAATTATGTGATATGAAGAAAGAAGGAAAGAGCAATATGAAATTGATGCAGAGAAACTGAAATACAATAGAGCAGAGTCATCATACGAAGAAGAATGTCAACAGAGCTACCGCAACAACAAATGCAGCAAAGGACAATAGCCTCATTCTCTATCGTGTTTGAGCATTGAAATTGTATTGTCTGCTCTTGTGCTCCAGTGAATTCTCATGGCTGAAGGCATTTGTGTGTACTTGGACATATATTCTTAGAGTCATACTTGAGTATTATATAATATTTTGCTTTAGATAATGATGTCATTTTCATCAGAACTCTTAATTTGTAAGCGTACAGAACACAGCTGGTTATATAATACTGTTTTTATATGCATGACACTTTTTGTGTGAATTCAATTTTTTTCAATATATTTGTTGAATTTTTATGTAAACATTCATATATTATTTATTAATATTCATTGTTTTTTCCCAATCTGAAAGTTATTTGTCTGTTTCTTATACTGAACTGGCTAGAGGATTCAATTTACTGTTGAAGAGAACGAGTGACCACAGAAACCCTTGGTGCACTCTTGAATTTTAAGGAGTTTCTCCTAAGTTCACTGTTAATTTTAATTTCCATATTTAATCTCCAGACTGACATCATAGAATTGCCTTCTATTCTTAGTTTGCTTAGAGCCTTAAATCAGGAGTCAGTGTTAAACTTGAACAAGTGATTTTTCTGTATCTAGGGCTGTGTGATTTTTCATTAATTTCTCTGTGTCATAATGCATTATTTGTTTCAGTACTGTAGAAATGTCATTTCTGTGTTTTTTTGGCTTGCATGCTTTTTGATGAGAAGCCTGTTGTCATTCTTATCTTTGTTCTAGTTAAATGATCATCACATTCAGAAATGAACTCATCTTGCATATTAATGTAATTCTTTAAACATATTTTTGCATTCAATGTGATAGGTATTTTATTAGAAATTTAGCTTCTATGTTCTATATGTGTAGATTTCAATTTCCCTGTTTCATTTTCTCCTCTAATTCTTTATAAAAAGTTAATGTATCCTTATTTTTATTCGGAGGCTGTTTCTTCATGCAAAGATAATCAACACCATGTGTCCCTCAACATGCTGCTACAGTTCACATGGGCCCATCTTGCCACGCCCAGGGCAGAAAAGTCTGTGTGGGGGTGACTGCAGCAGGGAGATGCATTACATATCAGCTGGGAGCTCCCAGAGGCAGAGACACACACGGTCACTATCACTGAGAGTACAACACACAATGACAGAAGGAATGGTGGAACTGGAAATAGCCACTGGAAGCCACTACCAGCTACTGTGTTCTTCCCTCACGTTTTCCTTGAGAGGAGCCCTGGGACTGGAGTAAGAACCCCAGCTGTGCCACTACAGATCCACATGATGTCTCGCTATCTGCATCCGTAAATTGGGAACAATAAACTGTACTCCTCAAAGCTGCCATGAGCATAAATGAGATTAAAATAGGGACACTTATCAAAGTACTCAACACAGAGCCTGGCACATACAGGTGTTCAATAAATAATTTTTTGTCAGGAAATCTTAGAGAGGACTTTCTTCAGAAGGCCAAGATGTGAGATAACTTCCCTAGAAATTATCTCAGAGCATCAGGACCCTTGAGGGTTCTTTAGAAGCCTGCAGTCCCTGGAGTGCCCAGGGCCCCAGAGCACTGTGCCAGGGCAGCTGATAGGGGGTGAGGGGCTGGTCCCCAAGGGAGTAACCCCCAGAAGCTGGGTAGACATTGAGGGAGTTGGGGCTCAGACCAAAATGATTTCTGTACATAACCCAGGCCAGAGGTAGGCTGGCATGGTAGTAGGCTGGACATGTGTCCAGGAACACAAGTGGGCCAGAAGGCTAGTTTTTGACCACTGACATGCATCCGGGTAAAAGGGTAGTTTGTGGACAGGTGAGGGTGGCAGCTCTCTGTGGGGTAGGAACCAGGCACAGGGTTCAGCTTCCACCTCTGGGTTGCTCTTCTTTCTGCTGAAAACCATGAGACATACTTGAATATGGAGATCCTCTTCATCAGGGTGAAAGGGAACTTCTGACTGAGTTTCAGTGATACTCCCTCTGAGAGATCGAGGGAATATCAGTGTGTGAGGCCATATGCCAGCACAATTGTAAGTGCACAGGCATTACTGATTAAAGAGGTCTGCAGAATGAACCACGAGGAGCCCAGCAGGAGCCATGGCACCAGGACTAAGAGCACAACTATGCCAAATACCAGGATCTGCCTCATCCAAGAGTGGAGAGAGGTGACTCCCAGCGCAGCAAAAGCCACTGGGGTGAAACCTCTGGCAGCTTCCACCTCCCCCAGCTTTGAGAGCATTGACACAGCTGCAAATAACAGGAAGATGATAGCAGAGAATAAGATGGTGAAGATCAAGGTGTAGAAGCAGTGGCAGACAGTGCCCATGGTTCCTCAAAATTGCCAGCAAAATGCCAGGTGATGACAGCACCATAGAGCAGGGTGATCGGGTTCTCCTAGACAAAGATGTAGGTCACCAGCCTGTACACTTGTCAGTTGTACATGGCCTCAGACTTCAGCGTGAGCCCCCAGGGCGCCAGTGGTGGCTGCAGCAGGAACAGGCAGGGCCCATACACCAGCAGCGAGAGCAGCACAGTGAAGAAGGTAGCGGATGGCACCTCTCAGGACACAGGCCCAGCTCGGATACCCCGGCCTGAGGCAGCCATGGCTGCAACAGTTCCCAAGCTCTGCCTTGTCCTGTATCCTTATTTTTCTTGGATAATCTGAATATTCCTTTCTTTAAAAAAATGCATCAAGAAATGGGCAAACATGTTGAAAGTGAATCTTCATCTATTATTATTTTTTTGGGAGTTGGAGTCTCACAATGTCACCCAGTCTGGAGTGCAGAGTAGCATGCTCAAGACCACCCCAGTCTTGATTAGCTGGGCTCAGGTGATCCTTCCACCTCAGCCTTCCAGAAAGTGAATCTTCTTAATGACTAATTATGTCAAACATTTTTCTTCTTGTGTGGTTTCTTTGGCCCATATCGCTTCTTTAGTAAAATGTCTATATAAATCTTTGGCTACTTTTTATTACATTGCTTCTTTTTAAATTATTGAAAGTGTGTTTACATGTAATACATTTCAGTTCTTTTTTTTGTGTTTTCTTGGAGTGTCTTTTTGGTCAATTTTTCTTTAGTTTTGATGAAATCGAATGCACCAATTTTCAAATTTCTTTTATTTTCTTAGGCCTACCAAACAAACTGCCTTTCCTAGGTTTCCAATGTATTTCTCTAAAAATTGTATAATGTTAGAATGTAAAGTTAGGTCTGGGGGTGTATATCATTCAAAATAGGCGTCAAGATACTTTTTTCATAAGATGTCCAATGTTTCCAACTCCATATGTTGCAGAGACTGAAATCTCTTTAGAGATCAAAAGTTGCATTACATTCTGGACTTTCTTATTTTCTCTACAACTCTAGTCTTTCTCTTTTAATTTAATACACTCTTTTCCCCTAGCTTATTATGATGAAAACTTAGAATTTGATTTGTATACACCTTTTAAATATAGACTTTTAGGTCTAAAATTTGCTTGAACTTTGTTTCATGGAGTTTGTATTTTATGTTTCCATTTTTCTTTTTCTTTTTTTTCAGTTGGAGTCTCGCTCTGTTGCCCAGACTGGAGTGCAGTGGTAGCTCCCGGCCACCGCAACCTCGACCTGCTGTGATCCGTCAATCCTTCCGCCTCAGCCTTCCAAATAGCTGGAACTACAGGCGCGCGCTACCACACCTGACTAATTTTTTTCTTTTTTATTTATTGTAGAGATGAGGTCTCGCAACATTGCCTGGGTGGGTCTCAAACCTGCGGGCTCAGGCAATCCACTCACCCCAGCCTCCCAAAGGCACGGGATTACAGGCTGAGCCACTGAGCCCGGCTTCCATTTTTCAATTCCAAATAATTTCTGAGTGTTCTTGTGATCTCTTTTTGACCTGTGGTTTGCTGAGAAATACGTTGTTCAATTTTAGATACTTAAAAATTTTTAAATTTACTTTTTTGATTATTGATTTCTGCTTTAAATTCATACTAGTCATAGAATATACATTGTATTATTTGAATACATTAAAATATATTTACATTTGTTTTATTGCCTAAAGTATGATTTTCCTGGCAAAGATTTCATGTATACTTTAAAAGTGTGTATGCCTTTGATGAACAGGATATTCTCTAAATTATATCAACTTCGATGATAGTGTTTTTCAAGTCTTCTATGTGATTACTACATTGTTGCCCAACTTTTAATGCCAATTTCAGAGAGAGGAGTGATGAACTCTTCCTCAGTAATTGTGAATATCTAATTCTCCTTTCATGTTTATCAGCTATTCAGCTATTGTTTTTATGTATTGTAATGACCTGTTGTTCTAGGCAGACACTATCAGGATTGGCCATCTTCTTGAGAAATTGATCCCATTACCATTGCATACATTTTTCATTAGCCATGATGCTATTATTTTCTGAAGTATGTTTTCCTTCCTTCCTTTCTTCCTTCCTTCCTTCCTTCCTTCCTTCCTTCCTTCTTTCCTTCCTTCCTTTCTTCCTTCCTTCCTATTTTTGAGAACTAATTTCACTCTGTTGCAAAGGCTGCAGTGCAGTGGCATGTATGAGGCTACCATAAACTGAAATTCCTGAGTTCAGTGATCTTTATGACTCAGCATCCTAAGTAGGGGAGTTATAGGCACCCATGAACAAGCCCAGCTAATTTTTCTATTTTTTGTAGAAATGGTGTCTCACTTTTTTGCCTAGACTGGTCTTGAATTCCTTGTCTCCAGCAGTGCACCCATCTTTGTTTACCCAAGTGCTGGGATTATAGATGCAAGCTACTGTGACTGGCACTATTAATATCAGCACCAAAGTACTTGGATTACAGTTTCAAGTCACTGAGTCCAGCAATATTAATTTTTTTTTTTTTTTGAGTTGGAGTATCACACTGTCACCCAAACTGGAGTGCAGTGGCTGCTCCCTGCCACCGCAGCCTCTACCTGCTAGGCTCCAGCGATCCTTCCACCTCAGCCGTCCGAGTAGCCAGAATTGCAGACATGCGCTACCATGCCCGGCTGATTTTTTATTTATTGTAGAGATGAGGTCTCGCTGCCCAAGCGGGTCTCGAACCCTCAGGCTCAGGCAATCCACTCACCTCAGCCTCCCAAAGGCGCGGGTTACAGGCTGAGCCACCGACCCCAGCTCAGCAATATTAATTTCAATTTCCTCTCTTTCATCTATTGGGTATTGTTGTCTCTGCCTTTTTGGAAATCCTGAGAATTCTGAAATCTCCAACACCTGGAGTATTTTATGAGCATAACATAGCTGGTACTGCTCACCTCTGGTATAATGCAACTCTCCTGTTAACATCAGCATCTTGAGACTACTCAGGCAAATAAATATAATATAACTTCCTTCTAAACCTATGTCTTTGTGGTTCACAGGTCCTATATCCCTGGGCATTCAAGGCTTAGTGATCCTTTTAAATAAGGACTAACCCCACTTTTGGCTTTGAATGTTATCAACTTTACTGTATCTTCTTACACATCTCCATATGGGATTCCTGCTTAGTTCATGCTGGATATAATAACAGCCATTTTTTGAATATCATCGTAAATTTCATTTTTCTAAACAAGTTTTTGAAACGAGAACTATTATAAATCTATTTCACAAGGGAGGAAACTGACATTTACTGGACTTACATAACTTGGCTAGGTACAACAATAGCAAATTCTAGGACTGGCTTTCAGAACCATATCTTTTATTATTTTTTATTTTTTTCCATTCAAGAAAATGTATTGATCCCTTAACAAATGCCAGCTACTATTCTTCTCTATGATTTATGTGTGTTTTCAGGGGAATATGGCAGTGAAGAACAACAAAATTTTATCTTTACTTGGGGGACTGAGGAGAACAGAAATTTACAAATATATAAACATGAGTATAAACATATAAATAAAAATTATGTCTATGGCCGAAATAAATAGTATCTAGGGTAAGTACTGCAGAAAAATGGAATTCATGAAAGGGGATGAAGAGTATTTGTAGGAGGTGGAGGTTAAACTTTGTTATTATAGTGATGATGAAAATTAAGAAGAAAAATAAAAGGGTTCGAGAAAACAGAAGTGTGCATATGTGGGGAGTGAGTGCTCCAGGCAGAGTGAACAGCCAGATGGGAAGGTCATGAGGCAAAAACACCCATACAGTACTCAGGAACATCCATACAGTACTCAGGGAACAGAGAGGACAACAGTGTGCATGGAAAGAGAGGGCTTAGTGTGGAGAGTAGAAGACAAAGAAATCAGAAAGAAAATGGAATACTCAGATTGTAGGACTTTGGAGGCATTTCGAGGTCTTTGGCTTTTGCTTTGAGTAACCATTGTAGAAGTTTGAATGATAACATCTGACTTATGATTTAAGAGAAGTTCCTTAGAGGCCATGTGGGATTGAGAATGCAGGAGAGTAAGGACAAGATTAGGAAGACTAATAAAATATTCCAAAAATGTATTTACTCCAAGTAGTTGAATCAGGGATTGAAAAAAACAGACCCACAGATCAATTTGTATATTAGTTGAACTAAGAATGATTCTTATGTGTTGAAAGGGTCTTGAAGTAGAATATAAGAAGAAAAGCAGGAGGAGGGCGAGGAGCAAGAGGATGAGGAAGAATGGAAGGAGCTACAGAAACTGTTTATAGACCACAAAGACAATAATCTAAAAGTCTGGAAAATATTTGCCAAAATCTGAAGTAGAGCAAATGGCTGAAAGTAGGACCTCAACAAAATCCAAAGAAAAAATACATGAGTCAATTAGCTGCTGAATATATTGTAGAGTGATAGGTGTTGAGAATTATCTATGGCTTCATTCTCAAGCTTCACAAAAAGGCCATTCATTTCCATTAGCTATTGAAAAATAGTCCGTTTTCCAAAACAGTAAAAAAAAAAAAAAAAAAAAGGAAGGCACTGACATGAACAATATCATAAAAAATACATACCAACAGGATAATAACACCAAACTTCTTTGTAGCACTTAAACATTCATGATAATTACTGAATTAATCTTCAAATCAACTGTATGGGATAGGTATATTTCCCTTTAGAGATTGCTATATCCTAAATCTTTAGTAATTGATTGCTCAAGGAATGACTGTAATTTATTGTTTTCAAAAGGTCTGAAATGTAATCAAGTTTTTTCAGAGTTCCTACAGTAAATCTGGATTCAACATTTGTTCCAGCTTGTTATTTGTTTTTCAAACAAACAAAATCAAGAGATTGTTTCTTAGTAAACTCCCCTCAAATAATATCAATGAACTATTGTCAAGTGCCATGATTTTAAACCATTTCTTCTCTTGGAGAGGTTAGAAAGCCCTTATAATATGTCTCCTCTTTTCAAATAGGATTTGGATCTGAGCAAATCTTTTTGTGTCTTAGCAACTTCAGTCTTGTTAGGGCAGGAGTCCAAATACTCTGAAATATTATTAAAGAAATATTATGTATAGAAGGCTAAAACCAATCATGTAGTATGTTAATAATTTATGTTATTTGAAAATAGATAATCTAAAAGTAAAAAATACAAAAATATTTTTACTGACCTCTGTCTTGTGGTTTCTGATCCTTGGTTTTGGATGTCATTTGTGTGGGAAGCATCATCAACCCAAGAGAGAAAAAGAAGTCAATGAAATGGGTCAAAGAAACAAGATTTAAATTACATGAGGCCACGAGGAGGATTTTCCAAATCTCTTTTGCCATGCAGAATCTTCTAACTCATAGGAGAATGATACATGTTTTCCTTGTCCTGATACCCAAGAGTTAATGTTCCTTCTCTTGGGCATAAGAATAGCAAGACATATTCAGTTGAAAGTAATGTGTAGACAAGAGTGGACGTAGCTGGCATGCTCACAGTGACCACATTGTGTTGATCACATTTTATCCAATACATTGCTCTACTACTAACCTACAAATAAACGGTGTATTTGTATTATAGACATATTCCAGGAAGGCCAAAGAAACTGGCTTCTTATCCATATGGAATAATATGCTGGTGAATTTCTGTCAGGATAGACCCAAATGGATTTACAATATGATACATATTTATATTCTTCAAATAGACCAAAAAGAAAACCTGGTATTCAAGGTGGAATGAGAAAAGAAATGTGGTTGTGGTGTGATGCTAGGTTAACAACCGGTGGTTTCAACCATATATTTTTTGAGTAGACTAACTTAGGTGTTGAAGTAAAAACCTCCTCCTAGGCATGCAGGAGCTCATCATAGATATGCCGCTGTGCTAAGTATGCAAATGTCTACAGAAAAGGAAAATATGTATATACATATCTCATGATGTGTACATGATAAGGGGGCACACAGGTCAGAGCATCTTCTCTGTAATCATACAACCAGGGTTCAAAGGCAGAGCCAACACATGTATCACCTGAGGCATGTTCTGAAGCTCAAATGATTAAAACCAATTTGTAAAAATAAATCAAGAGACTCCGCTTTATGGGGAGGGATATCACAGGGTGCAGCACCCAGTCAGGTCCCACAACCGCATCATCTTCGCACCTGGGCTTGTGACCCTCGCGACCAGGGCGGCCCTGGAGAGGGGAGAGGGCCTGGAGGAGCCTGGCAGGACCTGGCTTGCTCCTGGACTGAGCTTTGATCAGGCTCCGCTCCTGTGACCCAGAGGAGAAGGCCGGCGACACAGAGTCACTGCGTGCCTAAGCCAGGTAGTCCCCACCAATCCCCACAGGGTGGCCCACCTGGTGCCAATCACCTGCAAGCAGCAGCAGGAAATCCCCAGGCGACAGAACGTCCACCTGCGCCGGCGGTTGGCGGGGCCTCGCGCGATGCCCGTTGTCGTCCCTTCTTGGTGCTTGGCGGGAACCACGCGCCTTCCCGGACGCGCCCCCTCCTGTCACCAGCCCCATTGAGACGTCACAGGCGCGGGACCCGCCAGTGTGTGCTGGGCTGAGAGAGGGGTTGGTCGCTCGGGGCCTCGTCTCCGCGGCTGACTCTTTTCTGGCGATCCAGGCCGCACAACCCGCTCGCCATGGGCAATTTCCTGAGTTTCTTATTGGCGAACTTGGTTTTCTGGCCTCGCCGGCGACGCCGGAGGCACCGGATCCCAGCCGTCCCCGCCTTCCGCCAGGCTGCCCCGCCTGGCCAGGGCCACCCCGCGGCTCCTGAGCCTGCCCCTTCCCCTTTTCCTGCCCGCAGGCTGCTGAATCCTAGTCTGGGTCGTATGACTCCGCCCCCTAGACTCTACATCGCCCCGAAGGAGCGGGGTCCTCTCCCGCAGGCCAAAGGCGCCTCTCTGGGGACTCCCCCACCAGAATCCTGGAGTCAAGCTCCAGAGAAGAAACCCACGCCGTCTGCGGGGAAGTCGCTGAAGTATGGACACTGGACCTCCGCAAGGATCGCTCCTCTCAGTCGCAAGTATCCCCTCCTGCCTTCCCCACCTGAGCAGGTGGTCAGTCCTATGGAACTGATACCATCCAGGCTCCCCAAGGAGGTTAAGGGGAGGGTCCAAGGAGACCCGAAAAGGTGATGAAAGAGGAGGATCAAGTTGCGACCAAAGAGCAGGAGGTCAAGAAATAGGCCCACCCTAGCAAGGAGGAAGTGTCTTTGACATCTCGGCCCCTAGAGACCAGGGAGATCTCACTTCCCTGGGGTGCTGTCCTGGGCTTCTGGAGGGAAACCTCCCATGTTCAAACTCAAAAAACTTTAGTGAGAAGACCTAGGTATTTCCAATGGGCTCCCTCTGTGAAAAACATACCAATCCCAGCATAATGGAGATTTCCCAACTCTTGGGACAGATCCAACCATGCTCCCAGATCCAGCGCCAGGCTTCTCTTTGTTGTTGGACAGGTCCACCAAGGAAATGCTGGAGTATCCAGTTTTCCAGGCTTGCTGATGTGCTGTTTGAAGGATATGCAGGGCAAGGAACCATCCCATATCCCACCAAGTAGCTCTTCAATGAGAGTTGCTAGTCCTAGGCTTTGCCAAAATACACTATTTCACTGCCACTGCTGCCACCATATCGACTGCAACTGTTGTGGAACATAAGTGAGCTGCTCCCACATACCGAATGTCTCATCATGGCTATTTAGAATGATTTGGGTTCTTCGTAGAAATACATTGGGTCTAAAAGAAATAGCAAAATCTTGCATCATAAGACAGAAAATAAAACACAAACCATGGCAAACTGTACCACCACCCAGGCTGTCCCTTCTTTCTCCTCACCTTGGGAAGACCACAGATTTCTGGATGTGGTCACTTATACTTTGCAGGTCCCAACTACTCCTACCATCATTGACTAGGCCGACCTGGCTGCTGGCTCTCCTACACTGCCTGTCTATGTTCTATCCCTATACTCTGATCCTTCAAGTCTCACTCCAGCAGAAGGAAGTCCCAACATCCATGTGTGTAGATTCTCATCCTTTTTCCTTCCTCACTCCTCATCTAGTCCATTCCCCCATGACCCTTGTTACCCCTGACAAGCCTATCAATTCAACAGGAGTCATTTTAGCACCTCAGCTAACACATCTGCTCTCTTGAATTCGCAGCCCACTTTGAACCCTGGGGTCATTTACATCGATAATTCACCTCTTTCTAAGGCTGTAACTCTCAAATCTACACCCAGTTTCAGGGTCAGTGGACTACCATTTTTCCAAATTCAAAATTATATGTAATATAGTGGCACCCTGAGAGGTTATCACTCTCCACCCGTTCAACTACATTTTTTTTTCCAGTCACTCCAACATTTAAACATCCCTTTGGTTGGAAAATTACCCATTTGCCCAAATTAAGGACACCCGATGGGAAACGGGAATTCTGTCTCCCCAGTGCCCTGTTTATACAAGACTTTCGATCACGGTTCCTCCAGTGACCTCCACTCTAGTGAGCAGCACCTCGGCCACATCATTATCTAAACCAGCCTTTGGCTCCAGTGCTGTAGATGCCTCCCCTCCGTCAAGGTTGTCAGTTTTCAGTCACCCTCTGTATCCAGGAATGGATCCCATTCACACAGAGCAGGTTAGGCCCCTTTGTTAGAATTGAGTGCTGCAATGAAGAACAGCACAGTGGATTTGTAGAAAACCCTCTAAGTCTCCCTTTGAGTTAAAACTCCAGTGAACCACTCATCCAGGTGTTTCATTGTAACTTT
>NW_006971859.1:0-2768 GCF_000164805.1 Carlito syrichta | reverse complement strand
CTCATCTGTGGAGGAAGAATTGACATGTGCAAGACTGATGTACTTTGAGTCAGATTTTATGCAAAATATTCTGAGTCCCAGGGACTTTGATGTGTCAGTAGCTACCTTTATGACTTGACATGTTGAGCCCTCAAGTCTCTGTGTGAAATCAGTGTGTCCGAGATGACAACATAGTGTAAACCAAAAATAAAATCCTAAGCTCTCCACCAACCAAACAGACCACCCTTTTGGCTAGGGAACCTCAGAGAAAACTGAAACATTAAATTCCAGGCCATGACAGAAAAGGAGTTAGACACAACTTGCTAATTCCCTCTCTTTTGGAGTTTAACTCAAATGACTGGCGTTAACGTTAAAATAGAGATCATAAGGCTGACAAACAGACTTCATGTGGCAAAAAGATATCAAATTCTAACCTGATTCTGGTATCTCATTATATGCTCTCTGAGGGCCACCAACCATGAGACATCACCTACATATCAAGAACCTTGTTCAAGCATTTCTTTCTAGTGACTTCTTAAATAAAATCCTTTAACTTCTTAAAACCAAACTCTAACCTGACTATCTCAGGCATGCTTTCTCGGGATCTCTTGAGACTGCTGTAACCTGACCCATGGTTACTCATATTGACTCAGAACAAACCTCCTTAAATATTTTAACTACTTGGGTTTTTTCATCAATACCAGGAGGAAATGAGGTTCAAATGGGGGAGAGATGAGAGACCTATCCTTGCCTCTTCCTTCTATTCTGCTTTCCAGAATAGACTTCATTGGAGACTATATCCTCACTGAACTCACTGCTGTGTGTTAGGAAATGCACTTGCTGTTTTAGTTTTCTATTATGTTTACGTGTCTCATTTCTTTAATTTTACTTTGGCCAGTCATTCTTACAAATTCCCTCTTCAACCAAAGAGGCTGGACTTAGCATCTATCTTCCTGCAACTCTGTCAATCATATTTGTTTTCACTGATCTATTATGCATCTATTATTTACATTTGTCATCTAATTGCAGCAAAATATTTTCTATTTTAACTGTATATGTACTCAGAGATATAGCTGAGAGTGATACACTCAGAAGCCTCAAGAGAGTAGTGTGATATTTAGATGTGTGTTCCAGTGAGGAAAACTGAAGCTCAAGGAATCAAACAGCTTCTAAGTGTTACAGTCATGGTACAGATCTCGAGAACACATCTGGCTCTAAAAAATCTTTCTAGAAGTAGAATAGGGACCAAGATGTTCAGTGTCATTGGATGTTAACAGTCACATAGATGAGATGGGCTTATGACGGTGCCTAGTGACAAAAAGAAGGCAGCAGGTAAGGCCTCCCATGAAGGAGCACATTGGAAAGTACTAGGGTCAGTCGAGAGATAGAGGGCACAAGTGAGAAAACCTGAGCAAGATCCCATATTGTGGTCTGTCTCCTGAAGACTCACTGTGGTCACTGTCTGGTGACCTGAGGCCCTACATGTAGAGTGAGAAAATATGAAATATTTTGCTGCAATTGCATGAAAAAATGTAAATATTTGCATAATAGATCAATGAAAACAAACGTGATTGACAGAGTAGCAGGAATATAGATGCCAAGTCCAGCATCTCTGGTTGAAGTGGGAATTTGTAAGGATGACCAGGAAGATTCTAGGCATTGACACCTGGCAGGCCTTCAGGAAATCCTGACACCTAGCAGTCAGTATTGATTTTATTCATCAGCCACACAAGAGTCTTGTCAGATGCTCTGCAAATGACATGTTTTTTCCTGTCATAAAACAAGGGTGTAGATATTACCTATCTATGCTGAGTTTTAAGAAACTGATTTTGCATATCTCATTTCACTGGAGACTTACAGCATGCTTTCAATGTCAAAACTCCATGTTTGCAAGGAGGAGAGAGGTTGAGGGAGAGAGGTTAAGAAAGTTTCCTTTATCTCACTCAGAAAGTAGGAGGACCAGGAGAGAAAACCAGGTGTGACTGCTATAAAACTTCTCTCTTTGCAATTGATACAACAGTGCATGTATCAAAGAGAATCACAGAAATATAGTACATATGTCCCTTATAGGCATATTATTTGATGGGAAGTACTTTTAACATTTAACAGTTAATCAGCATGTTCAATATACTATGTCACACCTTTCTCCAGTTAGAACAGTTCAATATCATGGGTTGAATTAATAAAACTAAATCATTTAGGAAAAGATTTAATGACCCCAAATAATAATTTTTGAAAGTACCACTGACCTTTTATTAAAAGGACAATAGAGACCATTCTTATTCCTTTAAATACTGGTTTCACTTTACCTGGTATACTAATCTCAGTATCAGTTTCCACTAAAAAGCTGTATATACATAAAATGTTTACTTCATATGAGTAACATTTATGGCTATTATAGAATAAAGGTTAATAACAACTCCTTAATTACAGTGCTTAGTGTATACATGCAGTTAAAATAATATATAAGTACATGGAGCTACTTGTTGTCTTAGTATGACTTTATAAAGTAAACCTGGTGCCTCATTCTCTGTTGGCCCATGCAAATGAATGAAGTTTATTTTAAAATCTACTGTGGGGGGCAAGATGGCGACGGCATAGGTGAACTGGTGAGATTCTCTGAACGTGAGTTCCCAAAAAGGCTATCACTTCACTACCCCCATCCCCCAGCCCACCACCAACCATGCTGGGGGCAGGCCCGGGAACTTCAGTCCCACACAAGGCCAGATATTGCGCCCCTCCCCCCACTGCTGCCGTTCTACTCGTGTGTGGAAGTCTCCGGTCCCAGC
>NW_006971858.1:35584-36792 GCF_000164805.1 Carlito syrichta | reverse complement strand
TACTCTCTATTCCATTCCATTCAACTCCAATCCTCACCATTCCACTTCATTCCATTCCATTTCCCTCCATTCCATTACATTCCATTTCTTTCCTTTGCATTCCACTGTACTCCATTCCCTTCTTCTTCATTACATTCCATTTCTCTCTATTGTATTCCAGTATTCGGCATTCCATTCCATTCCATTACCTTCCTGTTCTATCTATTCCATTCTTTTCCATTCCATTCCTCTAAATTCCTTTCAATCTTTTTTCAATTCTTTCCATCCCTTATCATTGGATTAGCCTACATTTGAATCCATTGCACTCAATTCCATTCCTCTTATTCCATTCCTATCCATTCCATTCCATTCCACTCCATTCCATTACATCCCCCTGCATTCCATTCCTTTGTATGCCTTTCCACTCCATTCCTTTCCATCCCATTCATCTCCATTTCATTGCAGTCCACCATACTACATTCCAATACCTTTCTCTGCTTTCTATTCCATTTATTTCCATTCCATTTCTCTCAATACCATTCGATTCCATTACATTCCATTCCTCTCCATTCAAATCCATTCTAATCCATTGCATTTCTCTTCATTTCATTCCTCTGCATTCCATTCCATTCCTGTTCATTTCACTCCATTCCTCTCCTCTCATTCCATTTCACTATGTTTTATTCCATTGAATTCTATTTAATTCACTGCCATTTCATTCCTCTCCATTCCCTTTTATTCCACTCCATTCCAATCCATTCCTCTCCATTCGATTCTATTCCATTCCATTACACTCTAATCCATTCCACTCCGTTACATTCCTCTCTATTCCATTCCAATACTTTATTCCATTGCAATCTTTCCATTCCATTAATTTCCTTTCCTCTACCTTCTATTCCATTTCATTACACTCTATTCCATTCCTTTCCATTCCTTTCCTCTCCATTTTTATGCATTCCACTATACTACATTCCATTCCATTGTTCAGAATTACATTCCATTTCTCTCGATACCTTTCCATTCCAATCGATTTTATTCCTTTCCATTCCATTCTTCTTTATTCCATTGTATTCCATTCAATTCCATTCCTCTCCATTCTTCTCCTATCAATTTCATTGAATTCCTTTCTGCTCCATTCCATTTCTCTCCAATCCATTCTTATCCATTCCACTTCTCTCCATCCCATACCATTCCATTCCATTCCACTCCATTTCTTACCTTTTTATTCC
>NW_006971858.1:33963-35064 GCF_000164805.1 Carlito syrichta | reverse complement strand
TATGACTCTCCATTCCATACCACTGCATTCCATTCCACTCCACTCCTTTCCTTTCCATTTCATTGCATTCTATACGTTTCTACTCCAATGCTCTCCATTCCATCCCTCTCCATTCTACTCCTCTCCAGTCCATTACTTTCCATGCTATTCATCTCCATTCTATTCCATTCCCAGCCATTCCATTCCTCTTCATTTCTTTCCATTCCATTCCTCTTCATTCCATTCCATTCCATTTCATTCCATTCCATTCCATTCCTCTTCCTTATATTCCATTTCTCTCCATTTCCTTCCACTCTTCTGCATTCCATTCTGTTCCTTTTCTCTCCATTTCATTCTTTTCCATTTCTCTATATTCTTTTCCATCTTTTTAAATTCCTTTCCATTCTTTACCTTTTGATTCCTCTACATTCCATTCCATTCCACTCCATTCCTTTCCTCTCCGTTCCATTCCACTCCACTACTTCCCTTTCCATTTCTTTCTTTTCCATTCCAATCCATTGTATTCATTTGTACTCCAATTCTCTCCATCCTATCCTCTCCGTTCTATTCCTCTTCATTCCTTTATTCTACATTCTATTCATCTCAATTACAATCAATTCCCAAAATTCCATTCCATGCTATATCTCGACATTCCTTTCCATTCTATTCCTCTTCATTCCTTTACATTCCACTGGATTCCATTCTATTCCATTCCACTCCATTCCATTACTCTCCATTCTACTCCTCTCCATTCCTTTCCATTCCACTCCATTACATTACATTCCTGTCCATTTCATTCCATTGTATTCTTTCCCACTCCATTCCTCTCCTTTCCATTCCATTCCATTCCGTTCCATTCCATTCCATTCCATTCCTATCCATTCAATTGCTCTCTATTCCTTTTCTTTCCATTCCTTTCGTCTTTATTCCATTGCACTCCATTCCATACCATTCGTCTCCATGGCTCTCCAAGCAATTCCCTTCCATTCCATTCTTCACCATTGTATTTCACTCCATTCCATTCCTTTCCAATTCATTAATCTTCATTCGATTTCATTCCATTCCATTCCATTCCTCTGCATTCCGTTTCCTTCTATTCCTTTCTACTCCTTTCCTCTTCAC
>NW_006971858.1:25790-33929 GCF_000164805.1 Carlito syrichta | reverse complement strand
ATACTTTCCACTCCATTCCTCTCCATTATATTTCTCTTCTTTCCTTTCCTCTCCATTCCATTCCATTCCATTCTTCTCAATTCCATTTATTCCATTTCATTCCTTTCCATAACATGCCTCTAAATTCCATTCCATCTCTTTCCCTTCCTCTCTATTCCATTCCTTTACATTTCATTAATTTCCATTCTATTACATTGCCCTCCATTCCATTTCATTCTACTCCATTCCTTTTCACTACATTCCATTCCTCTCCATTCCATTAAACTTCATTCAATTCAATTAATTTCCTTTGCATTCCATTCTCTTTTATTCCTTTCCAATCCTTTCATCGCCATTCAATTCTATCCTTTTTATTCCATTCCTCTCCATTCTCTTCCTCTTCTATTCATTGCATTTCATGCCTTTCCATTCCATTCCACTCCTTTACATTCCTTTCCATTGCATTCGGTTTCATTCAGATCCTATCCATTCCCTAACTCTCCATTTCAATACATTCCACTCTATTCCATTCCATTACTTTCCATTCATTCCTCTTGATACCATTCCATTCCATTCGATTCCATTCCATTCCTCTCTTTTCCATTTCTCCCTATTCCATTTCCATTCCTTTTCTTTCCATTCTATTCCTCTCCTATCCTTTCCATTCCATCCATTGCATTCCTTTCCTTCCCATTCCTCTTCATCTCACTCCATTCCATTCCTCTCCTTTTCATTATACTATATTTTATTCCATTCCGTTCAATTCCATTCCATTTATTTCATCTCTATTTCATTCTTCTCCATTCCATTATATTTCACACCATCCCAATCCGTTCCTCTCCGTTCCATTCCATTCTATTCCATTCCATTCTATTGCACTCCATTTCATTCCAGTCAATATTCCTCTCCATTCCATTCCTCTTCATTCCATTCCATTCTACTTCTTTCCATTCCTCTCCATTCCATTCCATTTCATTACATTCTATTCTTCTCAATTGGATTTTTTCCATTTCATTCCTGTCCATCTCTTTCCATTCCTTTCCATTCCTTACCATTCGATTCCTCGAATTTCCCTTCAATTCCTCTCCCTACAATTCCTTTCCATTCCAATGCAATCCATTCTATTTCTCTAGATTCCATTCCTCTCCTTTCCATTCCTCTCCTTTCCATTCCTTTCCACTCCATTAATCTCCACTATATTACACTCTCCTCCATTCAATTACATTCTACTCTATTCCATTATACTCCATTTCATTCCTCTCAATACCAATACTCTCCATTCCATTCCATTCCACTACTTTCCT
The DNA here is from genome assembly GCF_000164805.1 of Carlito syrichta. Taxonomy (NCBI): domain Eukaryota; kingdom Metazoa; phylum Chordata; class Mammalia; order Primates; family Tarsiidae; genus Carlito; species Carlito syrichta. The sequence continues at coordinate 32,646 of NW_006971858.1, read as the reverse complement.
TTCCATTCCTTTCGTCTCCTTTCCATTCCAATCTATTTCTTTCTACTCCATTCCTCTCCATTCTATTTCTCTCCATTCTATTCCTCTCCAATCCATTTTCTTCAATTTTATTCATGTCCATTCCATTCCATTCCCAGCCATTCCATACCATGCCATTCCTCTCCATTCCATTCCATTCCATTCTGCACTATTCCTTTTCTCCCCTTCCATTTCTGTGCTTTCCATTCACTTTACTACATTCCATTCCATTCCTTTCCTCAACTTTCCTTTCTTTTCTATTCCATTCCTCTCCTTTCCTTTCCTCTCCTTTCCATTCCATGGCTTAATACTTCATTCCATTCCACCTGAGTCCATGCCATTACTCTCCATACCAATCTTCTCTACTAAGTTCTAATCCAATCGATTCCACTCCATTCCTGTCCTTTCAATTTTATTCCATTACTCTCTATTCCATTCCATTCAACTCCAGTCCTCACCATTCCTTTTCATTACATTCCATTCCCTACATTCCATTACATTCCATTGCTCTCCATTTCTTTCCCTTCCATTCCACTGTACTGCATTCCCTTCCTCTTCATTACATTCCATTTGTCTCCATTGCATTCCACTCTTCTGCATTCCATTCCCTTCCTGTTCTATCCATTACATTCTTTTCCATTCCGTTCCTCTAAATTCCTTTCAATCTTTTCCAATACTTTCTACTCCTTACCAGTGGATTCGTCTATATTTGATTCCATTCGACTCCATTTCATTCCTCTCCATTCCATTCCTATCCATTCCATTGCATTCAACTCCATTCCATTCCTTTCCTCTGCATTCCATTCCATTGTATGTCTTTCCACTCATTTCCTCTCAATCCCATTCATCTCCATTTCATTGCATTCCACTATGTTACATTACAGTACCTTCCTCTCTTTTCCGTTCCATTCATTTCCATTCCATTCCTCTAATACCATTCCTTGCCATTTCATTCCATTCCTCCCCATTCAAATCCATTCCACTTCATTGCATTTCTCTCCATTTTATTTCCCTCCATTCCATTCCATTCCATTCCTTTCCTTTCCATTTCTATTTCATTCCTCTTCGTTTCACACCATTCCATTCTTCTCCATTACATTTCACTGCTTTATTCCATTCCATTCCATTTAATTCACCTCCATTTCATTCCTCTCAATTTCGTTTTATTCCACTCCATTAAATCCATTCCTCTCCATTCGATTCTATTCCATTCCATTAAATTCTAATTCATTCCATTCAATTCCATTCCTCTTTATTTCATTCTCCACATTCCAATCCATTTCTGTATTCCATTGTAATCTTTCCATTCCATTCCTTTCCTTTCCATTCCTCTACCTTCTGTTCCATTTTATTACCCTCTATTCCATTCCTATCCATTCCTTTCTTCTCCATTTTGATGCATTCCACTATACTACATTCCATTACATTCCTCAGCATTACATTCCATTTCTCTCAATACTATTCCATTCCAATCAAATCCATTCCTCTCCATCCCACCTCATTCTTCTTCATTCCATTACTTTTCATTCCATTGCACTCCATTCCATTCCATTTCATTACTCTCCCATCAATTTCACTGAATTCCATTCCTCTCCATTCCATTTCTCTCATTTCCATTCTTATCCATTTCATTTCTCTCCATTCCATTCCATTCCACTCGATTCCTTTCCTCTCTATTCCTTTCCTCAACATTCCATTTCTTTTCTCTACATTCTTTCCATTCCATTCCATTCCTTTCCATTTCTCTTGCTTCCATTCAATTTCATTATGCTGAATTACATTCCTTTCATTCCATTCCCCTACATTCCATTGATTCCATTCCATTCCTCTTCATTTTTCTCCATGCCATTCCTCTGCATTCTATTTCACTGCATTCCATTCCATTTCATTCTATTCCATTCCTTTCTATTTGATTCCTCTCAATTACATTCCTATTCATCCCATTCCACTTTCTTGCATTCCATTCCTTTCCATTCCATTCCATTCTATTCCATTCCAATCCATTTTTCACTTTTCCATGCCTCTCCATTCCATACCACTGCATTCCATTTCACTCCTCTCCTTTCCTATCCTATTCATTGCATTTTATTCCCTTCTACTCCAATCCTCTTTATTCTACTCCTCTCCATTCTATTCCTCTCCATTCCATTACTCTCCAAATTATTCATCTCCATTCCATTCCATTCCCAGCCATTCCATTCTATACCATTCCTCTCCATTCCTTTTCATTCCTTTCTCTCTATTCCATTCCATTCCATTGCATTCCATTCCGTTCCACTGTTCCATTCCATTCCTCTTCATTATATTCTATTTCTTTCCATTCCTTTTCACTCTTCTGCATTCGATCCTCTTCCTTTTCTCTACATTTCATTCTTTTCCACTCCATTACTCCATATTCCATTTCATCTTTTTAAATTCCTTTCCATTACTTACCTTTGGATTCCTCAATATTCCATTCCATTCCACTCCATTCTATTCATCTTCATTCCATTCCACTCCAATCAATTCCATTCTTCTCAATTCCATTCATTCCATTTCATTCCTCTCCATCAAATGCAACTAAATTCCATTAAATCTCTTTCCATTCCTTTCATTAGATTCCTCGAATCTCCCTTCAATTTCTCTACCTACAATTGCTTTTCATTCTACTCCAATCCATTCCATTTCTCTAGATTTCATTCCTCTCTATTCCATTCCTCTCCATTCCATTCCTTTACATTCCATTAATCTTCATTCTATTACATTTTCCTCCATTCCATTGCATTCTACTCCATTCCATCTCACCCCATTTCATTCCTTTCCATTACATTAATCTTCATTCTATTCCAGTCCATTTCTCTGCCTTCCAATCTCTTCTATTCCTTTCCAATTGTTTCTTCGCCATTCAACTTCAATCCTTTCCATTCCATTTCTCTCCATTCTATTCCTCTTCTTTCCATTCCATTTCATCCCTTTCCATTCCATTCCATTCCTCTCCATTCCTTTCCATTCCATTCGGTCCCATTCCTTTCCTTTCCATTCATTCCTCTCAATATCATTCCATTTGATTTGATTCCATTCCATTACTCTCTTTTCCATTTCTCTCTATTCCATTTGTCTCCATTCCATTTCTTTCCATTCTATTCCTCTCCAATCCATTGCATTTCATTCCATTCCTTTCCTTTCCATTCGTTTCATTTCATTCCATTCCATTCCTCTCCATTCCATTTCACTATATTTTATTACATGCCATTCCATTCCATTTCACTTAATTCATCTCCATTTCATTCTTCTCCATTCCATTTTACTCAACACCAACCCTGTCTGTTCCTCTCCATTCGATTTCATACCATTCCATTCAAGTCCAATCCATTCCACTCCATTCCATTGTTCTCATTCCATTCTTCACCATTCAATTTCATTCCTTTATTCCATTGCATTCGTTCCATACCATTCCATTCCTCTTCATTCATTTCTATTCTATTCCATTCCATTCCTTTTCACTCCATTTCATTTCAGTCCACTCCATTCCTCTCCATTCCATTCCTCTACATTCCATTCCATTCCACACCTATCCATTCCTCTCCATTTCATTTTTCTCAGGTAGATTTTTTCCTTTTCATTCTTCTCTATCACATTCCACTAAATTCCACTAAATTCTATTCAATCTCACTCCATTCTTTTCTATTTCTTACCTTTCAATTCCTCGAATTTCCCTTCAATTCCTCTCCCTACAATTCCTTTCCATACTAATGCAATCCATTCTTTTTCTCTAGATTCCTTTCCTCTCCATTCCATTCCTTTCCATTCCCTTAATCTCTCTTATATTACGCTCTCTTCCATTCCATTCTACTCCATTCCATTTTACTCCATTCCATTCCTCTCCATTCCAATCTTCTCCATTTCATTCCATTCCACTACTTTCCTTTCTGTTCCTTTCTTCTCCTTTCCATTGCAAACTATTTATTTCTACTCCATTCTTCTCCATTCTATTTCTCTTCATTTTATTCCTCTGCATTCCATTACTCTGCAATTTTATTTATCTCCATCCCATTCAATTCCCAGCGAATTTGTTCCATGCCATTCCTCTCCATTCCTTTCCATTCAATTCTGTATGCCTTTCCACTCCATTCCTCTCTGTTCCATTCATATCCATTCCACAATTTTACATTTCAGTACCTTCCTTTCCTTTCCGATTCATTCATTTCCATTCCATTACTCTCAATATCATTCTTTACCTTTACATTCCATTCCTATCCATTCAAATGCCTTTCACTCCATTGCATTTCTATTCATTCCATTCCTCTCCATTCCATTCCATTCCATTAGTTTCCACTTCATTTCACTCCATTCCTTTCCTCTTTATTCCATTTCACTATGTTTTATTCCATTCCATTCCATTTAATTCACCTCCATTTCATTCCTCTCCATTCCGTTTTATTCCACTCCATTCCAATCCATTTCTCTCCATTCCATTCTATTTCATTCCATTAAGTTCTAATCCATTCCACTCCATTCCATTCCTCTCTATTCCATTCCTCCACATTCCATTCCATTCCATTCCATTCTTGTATTCCATCTTAATCTTTCCATTCTATTCCATTCCTTTCCTTTCCATTCCTCTGCCTTCTATTCCTTTTCATTACACTCTATTCCATTCCTCTCAATTCCTTTCCTCTCCATTTCGGTGCATTCTACTATACTATATTCCATTACATTCCACAGCTATACATTCTGTTTCTCTTGAAACCATTCCATTCCAATCGATTCCATTCCTCTCCATTCCATCCCATTCCTCTCCATTCAATTCCTCTTCATTCCATTGCACTCCATTCTATTCAATTCCTCTCCTTTCCTCTCTCATCAATTCCATTGAATTTTATTCCTCTCCATTCCATGTCTCTCCATTCCAATCTTATCCATTTCATTTATCTCCATTTCATTTATCTACATTCCATTCATTCCTATCCATTCAATTCCTCTCTATTCCATTCCTTTCCACTCCATTCGACTTTATTCCATTGCACTCCATTTCTTTCCATTCGTCTCCATTGCTCTCCAATCAATTTCCTTCCATTCCATTCTTCACCATTCTATTTCACTCCATTCCATTCCTCTCCATTCCGTTAATCTTCATTCAATTGCAATTCTTTCCATTAGATTCCTCTGCATTCCATTCCCTTCTATTCCTTTCCAATCCTTTCTTCTCCATTCAATTTCAACCCTTTCCATTCCATTCCTATTCATTCATTTCCTCTCTATTCCATTCCTCACCATTCCATTCCTCTTTATTCTATTGTACTCCACTCCTTTCTATTCGTCTCCGTGGGTCTCCGAGCAATTTTCTTCCATTCCATTCTTCACCATTTTATTTAACTCCATTCCATTCCTCTCCTTTCCGTTAATCTTCATTTGATGGCATTCCATTCCTTGGCATACCATTCCCATCTATTCCTTTCCACTCATTTCTTCTCCATTCAATTTCATTCCTTTCCATTACATTCCTCTCTATTCTATTCCTCTTCTTTCCATTCCTTTCCATTGCATTCCATTCCTCTCCATTCCTTTCCAATCCATTCGGTTCCATTCCATTCCTATCCATTCTATACCTCTTCAATTCAATGATTTCCACTCTATTCCATTCCTTTCCCTTCCTTTCCATTCATTCCTCTCAAAACCTTTCCATTCCATTTGATTATATTCCTGTCCATTCCATTCCATTCTTCTCCATTCCATTTCTCTCCATTCCATTTCTCTCCACTCTATTCCTCTCCAATCCATACAATTCCAATCTATTCCTTTCCTTTCCATTTCTCTTCAGTTCATTCCATTCCATTACCAGTCATTCCATTCCATACCTTTCCTCTCATTCCTTTTCATTCCATTCCTCTCCATTCCATTTCATTCCATTTCACTCCATTGCATTCCATTATTCCATTCCATTCCTCTTCATTATATTCCATTTCTTTCCATTCCATTTTTATATTCTGCATCCCATTCTCTTCATTTTCTCTCAATTTCATTCGTTTCTATTCCATTCCATCTTTCAAATTCCTTTCCTTTCCTTATCTTTGGATTCCTCTACATTCCATTTCATTCCACTCCATTCCATTCCTCTCCTATATTTCCATTTCCATTCCTTTCTGCTCCATTCCATTCCATTGTATTTCTTTCTACTCCAATCCTCTCCATTCTTTTCCTCTCCGTTCTATTCCTCTCTATTCCATTATTCTGCTCTCTATTCATTTCCATTCTATTCCATTCCCAGACATTCCATTCCATGCTATTCCTCTTGACTCCATTCCTCTTCATGCCATTACATTCCATTCCACTTTTCTCCATTTCATTCCTCTTCATTATATTCCATTACTTTCCATTCCTTTCCACTCTTCTGCATCATTGGCTCTCTTTTCTGTCAATTTCATTTGTTTCTATTCCATTCCTCTATATATCATTCCAACTTTTTAAATTCCTTTCCATTCCTTGCTTTGGATTCCTCTTCATTCCATTCCTTTCCACTCCATTCCATTCCTCTCAATTTCGTTTTATTCCACTCCATTAAATCCATTCCTCTCCATTCGATTCTATTCCATTCCATTAAATTCTAATCCATTCCTTTCAATTCCATTCCTCTTTAATCCATTCTCCACATTCCATTCCATTCCTGTATTCCATTGCAATCTTTCCATTCCATTCCTTTCCTTTCCATTCCTCTACCTTCTGTTCCATTTTATTACCCTCTATTCCATTCCTATCCATTCCTTTCCTCTCCATTTCGATGCATTCCTCTATACTTCATTCCATTCCATTCCTCAGTATTACATTACATTCCTCTAGATACAATTCCATTCCAGTCGAT
>NW_006971858.1:5113-25770 GCF_000164805.1 Carlito syrichta | reverse complement strand
CACTATATTTTATTCCATTCTGTTCCTTTCCATTCCACTTAATTCATCTCCTTTTCATTCCACTCCAATCCATTTTATTCCACACCTTCCAAATCCGTTCCTTACTTTTCGATTCCATACCATTCCATTCAGTTCCAAAGCATTCCACTCCATTCCATTCCTCTCCATTCCATTCCTCACCATTCCATTCCATTCCACTGAATTCCATTCCACTGAATTCCATTCCATTCTATTGTTTACTTTCCACTGCATTCTTCTCCATTTAATTCCCTCCATTCCATTCAACTCTTGTTCATTCCATTCCATATATTTTCTCTCCATTACATTATTTTCCATTCTATTCCTCTAAATTCCATTCATCCTTTTCCATTTCTTACCAGTGCATTCGTCTACATTGTATTCCATTCCACTCCATTTCTTTCTTCTCCATTGCATTCCTAAAAATTCCATTCCTTTCCACTCAATTCCATTCCAGTCCTATCAATTCCATTCATTGTATACTATCCACTGCATTCTTTTCCATTTAATTCCATTCCATTCCATTAGTATCCCTTCAATTTCCCTCCATTCCAATCCTCTCTATTCCATTCCTCTTCATTCCATTGCACTCCATTCTATTCCGTTTCTCTCCATTGCACTCCCATCAATTCCCTTGCATTCCATATCTCTCCTTTCCATTTCTCTCCATCCCATTCCTACCCATTCCACTTATCTCCATTCCATTGCATTCCTTTCAATTCCATTGCACTCCACTCCATTCCTTTCCTCTACATTCCATTCCTCAGTATTCAATTCCTTTCCTCTGCATTCCATTCCATTCCTTTCCATTCCATTCCACTCCATTTCATTCTATTCCATTCCTCTCCATCCTATTCCATTGTATTCCTTACCATTCCATTTCTCTCCATTCCATTCCATTCGTATCCATTCATTTCCTCTTTATTCCATTCGCATTTATTCCATTGAACTCCATTCCACTCCATTCGTCTCCATTGCTTTCCAGGCAATTTCCTTCCATTCCCTTCTCACCATTCTATTTCCTTCTATTCCATTCCTCTCCATTCTATTAATCTTCATTCGATAGCATTCCATTCCATTTCATTCCTCTGCATTCCATTCCTTTCTATTCCTTTCCACTCTTTCTTCTCCATTCAATTTCAATCCTTTCCAATCCATTCCTCTTCATACTATTTCTCGTCTTTCTATTCCTTTCCATTGCATTCCATTCCTCTCCATTCCTTTCCATTGCATTCGGTTCCATTCCATTCCTATTCATTCCATTCCTCTCCATTTCAATACATTCCATCTATGCCATTCGTTTCCATTCCTTTCCATTCATTTCTCTCGATACCATTCTATTCCATTTGATTCCATTCCATTCTTCTCCTTTCCCTTTCTTTCTATTTCATTTCTCTCCATTCCATTTTTCTCTATTACATTTCTATCCATTCTATTCCTCTCCAATTCATTTCATTCCAATCATTCCATTTATTTCCTTTACATTCCTCTTCATTTCACTCCATTCTATTTCACTATATTTTCTTCCATTCCATTCAATTCCATTCCATTTAGTCATCTCCATTTCATTCTTCTCCATTCCATTTTATTCCACACCATCCAAATCCATTCCTCTCCCTTCAATTCCATACCATTCCATTCAATTCCAATGCATTGCACTCCATTCCATTCCTCTCCAATAAATTCCTCACCATTCCATTCCATTCCTGTATTCCATTGCATTCTTTCCATTCCATCCCATTCCACTCCATTCCATTCTATTCTATTCCATTCCAGTCCAATTCATTCCACTCCCTTCCATTCCATTCCTCATTCTATTCCATTTTACTCCTTTCCTTTCCTCTCCATTCCATTCCATTCCATGCTTATCAATTCGATTTTTTCCATTTCATTCCTCTCCATCACATTCCTCTAAATTCCATTCCATCTCTTTTCATTTGTTTCCATTCCTTATCTTTTGATTCCTCGTATTTCGCTTCAATTACTCCCCCTACAATTCCTTTCCATTCCAGTGAAATCCATTTTATTTCTCTAGATTCCTTTCCTCTCCATTCCATTCCCCTCCATTCCATTCCTTTCCATTCCATTAATCTCCATTATATTACACTCTCCTCCACTCTATTCCATTCTATTCCATTCCATTTTACTCCATTCCTCTTCATTCCAATCCTCTCCATTCCAATACATTTCAGTACTTTCCTTTCCATTCCTTTCTTCTCCTTTCCATTCCAATCTATTTCTTTCTACTTCATTCCTCTCCACTCTATTTCTCTCTATTCTATTCCTTTCCATTCCACTACTCTTCAATTTTATTAATCTCCATTCCATTCCATTCCCAGCCATTCCAGACCATGCTTTTCCATTCCATTCTGCTCTATTCCTATCTTCCCCATTCCATTAACTTCCACTGCATTCCATTTTAGTGCTTTCATCAACTTTCCTTTCTTTTCTATTGCATTACTCTCTATTCCATTCCTATCCATTCCATGCCATTCTACTTCATTCCATTCCTCAGGATTCCATGCCATTACTCTCCGTACCATTCTTCTGTGTTACGTTCAAATTCATTCCATTCCTCCCCTATCCTGTCCTTTAAATTTTATTTCATTACTCTCTATTCCATTCCATTCAACTCTAATCTTCACCATTCCTCTTCTTTCCATTCCATTCCTCTCCATTCCATTCCATTCCATTCCATTGCTCTCCATTGCTTTCCCTTCCATTCCACTGTTCTCCATTCCCTTTCTCTTCATTATATTCCATTTCTCTCCATTGCATTCCACTTTTCTGCATTCCATTCCCTTCCTGTTCTGTCCATTGCATTCTTTTCCATTCTATTCCTCTAAATTTCTTTCAATCTTTTCAGTTCTTTCTATTCTTTACCATTGAATTCGTCTACATTTGATTTCATTCCTGTTCATTCCATCCCTCTCCATTCCATTCCACTCCATTCCATTCCATTCCTCTGCATTCCATTCCATTGCATGACTTTCAACTCCATTCCTTTCCATTCCATTCATCTCCATTTCATTGCATTCCACTATATTACATTCCAGTACCTTCCTCCCCTTTCCATTCCATTCATTTCTATTCCATTCCATTCATTTATATTCCATCCCATTCCATTCCTCTTCCTTTCACCCCTTTACATTCCTCTCCATATTTCATTGTATTTTAGTCCGTTCCACTCTATTTAATTCACCTCCATTTCATTCCTCTCAATTCCGTTTTATTCCATTCCATTCAAATCCATTCCTCTCCTTTCGATTGAATTCCATTCCACTAAATTCTAATCCATTGCACTCCATTCCATTCCTGTCTCTTCCATCCCCCCACATTCCATGCCATTCCTGTATTCCATTGCCTTCTTTCCATTCCATTCCTTTCCTTTCAATTCCTCTAAATTCTATTGCATTTCATTGCACTCTATTCCATTCTTTTCCTCTCCTTTTCAATGCATTCCACTATACTACATTCCATTACATTCCTCAGTATTGCATTCCATTTCTCTCAATACCATTTCATTCCAATTGATTCCATTCCTCTCTATTCCCTCCCATTCTTCTCCTTGCCATTCCATTACACTGCTTTCCATTGCATTCCATTGCAGACCACTCTTCTCCATTCCCTTCCTCTCCATTACATTCTATATCTCTCCATTCCAATCAACTCTTCTGCATTCCATTCCATTAATTTTCTCTCCATTGCATTCGTTTCCATTTCATTCCTCTAAATTCCATTCAATCTTTTTCTTTTCCTTACCAATGGATTCATCTACATTTGATTCCAACCACACCATTCCATTCCTCTCCGTTCCATTCCTATCCATTCCATTACAATCCATTCCATTCCATTCCACTCCATTACATTCCATTCTACTCCACTCCATTCCATTCCTCTGCATTCCCTTCCATTGTATGCCTTTCCACTCCATTCCATTCATTTCCTTTTCATTGCATTCCACTACATTACATTCCACTACGTTCCTCTAATTTCCATTCGAATCAGTTCCCTTCCATTCCTCTCAATACCATTCCTTTCCATTCAATTCCATTCCTCTTCATTTCCCTCCACTCCATTCCTCTCCATTCCATTTCACTATGTTTTATTCCATTCCATTCCATTCCATTTAATTCCCCTCCATTTCATTCTGCTCTATTCCATTTTATTCCACTCCATTCCATTCCATTCCTCCCCTTTCTATTCTATTGCATTCCATTCAATTCTAATCCTTTCAAATCCATTCCATTCCTCTGTATTCCATTCCTCTAAATTCCATGCCATTCCTGTATTCCATTGCCTTCATTCCATTTCATTCCATTCCTTTCCTTTCCATTCCTGTACCTTCTATTCCATTTAATTATACTCTATTCCATTTCTCTCCATTCTTTTCCTCTCTTTTTCGATGCATTTCACCATGCTACATTCTGTTACTTTCCTCCGAATTACATTCCAATGCTCTAGATACCATTCTATTCCAATCGATTGCATTCATCTCCTTTCCATCCCATTCCTCTCCATTCCATTCAACTCTTCTGCTTTCCATTCTTTAATTGTCTCTTCATTACTTTCTTTTCCATACCACTCCTCTAAATTCCATTCAATCTTTTCCAATTCCTTACCAATGGATTCGTCTACATTGCATTCCATTCCACTCCATTATATTCCTCTGCATTCCATTCCTAACCATTCTATTCTATTCCACTCAATTCCATTCCATTCCCATCAATTACATTCCATTGAATACTTTCCACTTCATTTTTTTCCATCTAATTCCCTTCCATTCCATTCATATCATTCAATTTCTCTCCATTCCATTCCTCTGCATTCCATTTCTCTTCATTCCATAGCACTCCATTCTATTCCATTCCTCTCCTTTAATCTCCCATCAATTCCATTGCATTCCATTCTTCTCTATTCCATTTCTTTCCATTTCATTCCATTCCATTCCACTCCATTCCTTTCCTCTCCATTCCATGCTTCAGCATTCCATTCCTTTGCTCAGCATTCCATTCCATTGCTTCCCATTCCATTCCATTCCTTTCTTTTCCATTTCTCTCACTTCCATTCAACTTCTTTAATCTCAATTACATTCCTTTCAATACATTCCTCTCCATTGCATTGATTCCATTCCTTTCCTCTTCATTTCCATCTATTCCATTCCTCTGCACTCCATTTCACTCCATTTCATTCTATTCCAGGCACTTCCATTCCATTGCTTTCCCTTTAATTCCTCTCTATTCAATAACGCTCCATTCCATTCCATTCTACTTTATTGCATTCCATTCTTCTCCATTCCATTTCATTCAGTTCCATTCCATTTTACTCTATTTCATGCCTCTCCATTCCAAACCACTGCAATTCATTCCACTCTACTCCTTTCCATTCCATTTCATTGTATTCTATTCCTTTCTACTCCAATTTTCTCCATTCTATTCCTCTACACTCTATTCCTCTCCACTCCATTACTCTCCTTGCTATTCATCTTCATTCCATTCCATTCCCAGTCATTCCATTGCATACCATTCCTCCCCATTCCATTACATTCCACTATTCCACTCCATTCCTCTTCATTATATTCCATTACTTTCCATTCCATTCCACTTTTCTCCATTCCATTCTCTTCCTATCTCTCCATTTCACTATTTTCCTTGCAATTCCTCCATATTCCATTCCATCTTTTTAAATTCCTTTCTCTTCCTTACCTTTGGATTCCTCTACTTTCCATTCCATTCCACTCCATTCCATTCCTCTCTTTTCCATTCCACTCCAGTACTTCCTTTTATATTCCTTTCTGCTCCATTCCATTCCATTTTATTCCTTTCTACTCCAATCCTCTCCAGTCTATTCCTCTTCGTTCTATTCCGCTCCATTCCATTATATTCATTTTCATTCTATTCCATTTCCATGGATTCCATTCCATGCTATTCCTCTCCATTCATTTCCATTCTATTCCACTTCATTCCATTTCATTCCATTGCATTCCACTCTTCTTCATTCCATACCTCTTCATTATATTCCATTTCTTTCTATTTCTTTCCACTCTTCTGCAATCCATTGCCCTTCTTTACTCTCCACTTCATTTGTTTCCATTTCTTTCCTCTATATTTCATTCCATCTTTTTAATTTCCTTTCCATTCCTTACCTTTGAATTCCTCTCCATTCCATTCCTTTCAACTCCATACCATTCCTCTCCATTCCACTCCTCTCCATTCCATTCGATTCCACTCCATTCCATTCCATTCCTCACCATTCCATTCCATTCCATAGTATTCTTTCACACTCTATTCCTCTCCAATCCATTCCATTCCCTTCCATTTCTATCCATTCAATTCCTCTCTATTCCATTCCTCTCCATTCCTTTCATCTTTATTCCATTGCACTCCATTACATTTCATTCGTCTCTATGGCTCTCCAAGCAAGTCCTTTCCATTCCATTCTTCACCGTTGTATTTCACTCCATTACATTCCTCTCCATACCATTAATCTTCATTCGATTGCATTCCATTCCTTTGCATTCCATTCCCCTCTATTCCTTTCCACTACTTTCTTCCCCATTCAATATCAATCCTTTCCTTCCATTCCTCTCCATTCTACTCCTCTTCTTTCCATTCTTTTCCATTGCACTCCATTCCTCTCCATTCCTTTCCATTCCATTCGGTTCCATTCCATTCCTATCCATTCCATTGTGCTCCATTTCAATGCATTAGACTCTATTCTATTCCTTTCCAATCCTTTCTATTCATTCCTCTCGATACCGTTTAATTCTATTCGATTCCATTCCTGTCCATTCCATTCCATTCCTTTCCTCTTCATTTCACTCCATTCCATTCCTCTCCATTCCATTTCAATATGCTTTATTCCATTCCATTCCATTTAATTCATATCCATTTCATTCCTATTCATTCCGTTTTATTACTCTCCATTCCAATCCATTCATCTCCATTCAATTCTATTCCATTCCATTAAATTCTAATCCATTTTGTAGTAGGGTATAAGGCCAGATTCCACAACCCAAGAAATCTTCTCGCCACTTATAGTGAAATTTCTGGCTTCTGATTGACCTCCTAATCCAGAAAATAATGCTGGAATTTTAGATTGATATTTGTAACTTGGGATTAGGGGTTCCCACATATTTAGGATGTATTCTTAAAGTGGATACAGCAATCTTGGATTCCAGGACCCTTCTTACCTTTTGGACATATGAGTATTGGTATATAACAGTTTGTACTTCCAGGTAACATCTGGGACTCTTACTGAGAACAAAAAGTATCTGGGTTATGGGAGTCACCAATCCAATAATTCTACATGGCCACATTATAAGGGCTAATCTGGAATCTGGGTTTCTAATTCCCCACAATCTTTAGGGCTACAGGCCTCATGGATATGAAAATTTGTCATTATAGATTCTCAGCAACCTTCTGGTCATCTTGATAGTTGTAACCAAGAATATGGACCTACAAGTCCGTTGGGTTCCTCAGGACAACCAAGGGTAGATTCCAGGACCCAAAGAACCTTATCGACATATTTGAATGTAACTCTCATATTAAGATGTACCTTGTAATTTTAAAACTTCCGTTTGTCCTATTTGGATAGAGATCTGGTGTTTTGAGGTTGACAAATATTTATTACATACTTTTAAGGGAAATCCACGTCCCTAGGAAATTTCTGGGCATATGCCTCTGTGTGTACAGAGTTTTGGGATCCACATCACAAGAGAAAATCAGGAAATCTTGCTGAGAACGAAATGGAAATCCGGTTCAAGGACTTTTCATTCGTCAGAAACTACAGGGCCTCTTGATAAGGCTTAATCAGCAATCTGGGCTACTAGATCCCTATATTTGTCAGAGCTACTGCTCCGTGGATACACTCAATCTGTCATTACAGATCCCCAGAAACTTACTGTTTCTCTTGATAGTTGTAATCGAGGATCTGGCCCTATAAATCCTTTTGTGTCCTAGGAACATATACGACCATAATCAGGTACACCAAGAATCAAATGGCATATTGGTATAAAAAGCCCCGATTCAGGTTACCACAAACTACAAAAATTTCTTGTGGTCGGGCTGGTGGGAATTGGGACATTGGGTTTAGAAGATTCCACAGTTTTGGGGAGGTCTTGTTAGGGGAACCAGGAATCTTGGATTCCATCTCCCCAAGGACCTTATGGGAGTCTTTCTCTTGATACCTAAACAACTGGAATTCTAGGTCACCAGGAAATGTCTTGATGCCTTCCTGAGAATTAAGCAGGAATCTGGGTAATGGGAATCCTCATATAAAGGAAACTACATGGCCTCTTGCTAAGGAAGAATAAGGAATCTTGGTTGCATGAGTCATCAATCCCAAAAATCCACAGGGCGTCTTACTAGGAGGTAACCAAGAATCATATTTTTGAAGTAGAAATCTGGGTAATGGGAGTACTCATATACAGGAATCTGCACTGCCTATTGCTAAGGAAGAATAAGGAATCTGGGTTACACGTGCCCTCAACAAAAAAAACTGCAGGGCGTCTTGCTAAGAGCTGAACACGAATCAGGGTTTTTGATGCATGAATCTGGGGAAATGGAGTCCTCCTATACAGGCTATTACACGGACTTTTGCCAAGAAAGAATAAAGAATCTGTGTACACTTGTTCGCAATCCCCAAAAAACTACAGGGCGTCTTACTAAGGGCTAAACAAGAATCGGGAATTCGAAGCAGGAATATTGGTAATAGTCCTCATTACAGAAAACTTCGCGGCCTTTTGCTAAGAAAAAATAAGGAATCTGTTTTACACGGTTCCTCACTCATAAAATGTACATGGCCACTTGCTAAGGGCTAAACAAAAATCAGGGTTTCAAAACAGGAATCTGGTGAAGGAAGTCCTCATATACAGGACACTGCACTGCCTCTAGTGAAGGAAGAATAAGGAATCTGTGTTACACGAGCTCTCAATTAGGAAAAATTATCAGGGCGTCTTCCTATGGGACAAACAAGAATCAGGTCTTCGAGCTACCCTCATGTTGTGAAGCTATTTAGCATGTGGATATTACGAATCAGTCAATTCAGGACTCCAGGAACATTCTGGTCCTCTTGATAATTGTAAACGTGTACCTGGCACTACAGGTCCGTTAGGTTGCTCGGGACAACTAAGGCCAGATTCCAGGACCAAAAGGATCATCTTGCTATATTTGGATGTAACTCTGGTCTTAAGATTAACCTTGCAATTCTTAAACTTCCGTTTTCCTTTTATTTTGAGAGGGTCCGAGGGTTTTGCAGTTGCCAAATGTTTAGTAAGTATTTTTAAGGTAACCAGGAATCGTGGATTCCCCGTCCCTAGGAAACTTCTTGGCATCTGTCTTTTTGTATACTGAGTTTTGGAATCCACATCGACAGGGAATGTCAGGGCATCTTGCTGAGAACGAAAAGGGAATCCGGGTTCTTGGAGTTCTCATTTACTGAAGTCTACAGGGCCTCTTGATAAGGGTTAATCAGGAATCTGGGCTTCTAGGCCCCCACATTGTTAGGGTGTCTTGTACAAGGAAACCAGGAATCTTGGATTCCATTGCACAGGAAACTTCGGGGAGTCTTTCTATTGATATCCAAACAACTCGAATTCTACATCACCAAGAAATGTCTCAGTGTCTTGCTGAGAATGAAGCAGGAATCTGGGTAATGGGAGTCCTCATATACAGGAAACTGCACTGCCTCTTGCTAAGAATGAATAATGAATCTGGGTTACATTAGTCCTCAATCCCGAAAATCTACAGGGTGTCTTGCTGAGGGCTAAACAAGAATCAGGGCTTTGAGCAACCTTCATGTTTTAGAGCTATTTGTTATGTGGATATTATGAATCAATCATTCCTAGACTCCAGCAATACTCTGGTACTCTTGATAGTTGTGAACGAGAATGTGGCACTACTTGTCCATTTAGATACTCGGAACCTCTGATGCCAGATTCCAGGACACAAGTAATCATCTCGGATTTTTTGTATGTAGCCCTGAGTTCAGTGTTACCTCATAATCCAGAAACTTCTGGTGGTTCCGCTGTTCAGAATTAGGACTTTGTGTTTAGGTGTTCGCATTTTTTAGGAGGTATTTTTGGAGGGAACCAGGAATCTTAGATTTCACGTCCCCAGGCATATCTTGTCATCCTTCTATGGGTATACAAGAGTCTGGACTTCCAGGTCAAAAGGAAACATCTCGTCGTTTGGCTTAGAACGAAATAGGAATCTGGGTCACTGTGTCCCTTGAAAGTTTCTACACATGTAACTAAAGAGGAACCAGGAAATTCGGTTTCCATATAACTTGCAAACATCTGGGCAATTGCTAACTTATCCCTGGCTTAAGGCAGTGCTCATACCTAGGAATCGACAGGGACTTTAGCTAAATGCTAATCGGGAATCTGGGAGTCCTGGTCTCCATATTATTCAGAGCAAAGTCCTATATGCATAACACAAATTGGGCATGACAGATCCCCAGGAACGTGCTGCACCTCTTGATAGTTGTAACTGAGAATCTGCCCTTCTGGTCCCTTTGTTTCACAGGGTCCTGTAAGGCCAGATTCCACAACCCAAGAATCATCTTGCCATTTGTTAATGTGACCAGTGACTTCACGTTTACATCGTAGTCCAGAAACTACTGCTGGACATTCGTTTTTCTATTCACAATATGGTATTAGGTGTTCCCACATATTTATGACATATTCTTAAGGGGGAATCAGCAATCTTGGGTTACAGGTCCCCGAGAAACTTCTGGTCCTATGAGTATTGGCATGTAAGAGTTTGGAATTCCACGTCACCAGATAACGTCCGGTTGTCTTCCTGATGAAAAAAAAAGGAATGTGGTTTACGGGAGTCCTCAATCCATGAATTCTGCAGTGCTCCCTTATAAGGGTTTATCTGGAATCTGGGCTTCTAGTTCTCTAAAGTCTTCAGAGCTAATTGCCACTTGGAAGTGACAAGTGTCATTATAGATTCCCAGCAACCTTCTGGTCCTCTTGATTGTTGTAACCAATAACCAGACCATGCAATTCAGTTGGTTTCCTCGGGACAACTAAAGCCAGATTTAAGGACTGAAAGGATCATCTCGCCATATTTATGTGTAACTCTTGGTGCAAGATGTACCCTGTAATCCGAAAACTTCCGTATGTGCATCTATTTGATATGGGCTAGGGGTTTTGAGGTTGCTAAGCATGTAGTACATATTTTAAAGGTAACCAGGAATCAAGGATTCCACATCCCCGGGGAAAAGCTGGGCATCTGTCTATTTGCATACAGAATTTTGGAATCCAGATCACCAGGGAAAATCAGGAAATCATGCTTAGAACGAGAAGAGAAACTGGGTTCAGGGTGTCCTCAATCGTCAATATCTATATGGACCCTTGATAAGGTTTAATGAGGAATCCGGGCTTGCAGTTCCCTCCAGTTTTCAGAGGTACTTGCTGCGTGGAAACCTAAAATCTCAAATTACAGATCCAAGAAGATTCTGACCCTCTTCATAGTTGTAATGGAGTACCTGTACCTACAATTCCATTTGTTTCTTATGAACATCTTCGGCCATAATCCAGTACACCAGGAATCAGTTGGCATTTCGTGACAAAATCCCTCGCTTCAGGTTACCTTAAAATACTGAAATTTCTTGTGGTCAGACTGGTGGGAATTGGGATATTGGGTTTAGAATATTCCACATTTTTATGATGTGTTGTTCAGGGGCACCTGGATAATTGGATTACCATTCCCAGGTGGTATATGGGAGTCTTTCTCTTGATATCCAATCAAGTGGAATTCTATATTCATCAGGAAATATCTCAGATCTTGCTGAGAATGAAGCAGAAATATGCATAATGTGCGTCCTCATATATGGGGAACTACATGGCCTCTTTCTATGGAGGAATAAGGAATCTGGGTTACACGAGTTCTCAAATCCCAAAAACCTACAGGGAGTTTTACTAAGGGAGAAAAATATTAGGAATTGAAGCACGAATCTGGGGAATGGGAGTCCTCATATACAGAAAACTTCATGGCATTTTGCTAAGGATGAATAAAGAATCTCAGTTACATATGTCTGCAATCCTAAGAATTTACAGGGCGTCTTTATAAGGGTTAAACAGGAATCAGGGTTTCAAAGCAGGAATCTGTGTAATGGGAGTCTTCATTTACAGGAAACTACACAGCCTCTTGCTAAGAAAGAATAAGGAATCTGGTTTTCATGAGTCCTCAATGCCAAAAATCTACTTGTCATCTGGATAAGGGTTAAACAAGAATCAGGATTTCGTAGCAGTAATCTGAGTAATGGGAGTCCTCATATACAGGAAACTACACGGGATCTTGCTAAGGAAGAATAAAGAATCTGGGTTACATGAGTCCTCAATTCAAAATATGTACCAGGCCTCTTGCTAAGGCCTACAGAATCTGGGCTTCAAAGTCCCCATAGTTTTCAGAGCTGTTTCCTATGTGGATATTATGAATCAGTCATTCCAGAAGACCAGCAACATTCTGGTCCTCTAACGCCAAGTTCCAGGATACAAGTAATCATCTTGGATTTTGGAATGTAAGCCCTGAGTTCAGGGCTACCTCGTACTACAGAAGCTTCTGGTAGTTCAGCTATTTGAAATTTGGACCTTGGCTTTAGACGTTGCACCATGTTTAGAAGGTATTTTTAGGAGGGCACCAGGAACATTCTGGAGTCTTTCTATTGAGAGCCACGGGTCTGGACTTCCAGGGCACTTGGAAACATCTGGTTGTTTTACTGAGAATGAAACAGGAATCTGGGACACATGTTCCAGAAAGTTTCTACTCATGTTACCAATGTGGATCAACGAAAATCAGTTTCCATATGACCAGCAAATTTCTGGTCAGTTTCTAATTTTTAACTGGTTTAAGGTAGTTCTCATACCTAGAAGGCTACAGGATTTTTCTAAATGCTAATCAAGAATTTGGGTGTCCCAATCCCCACATTTTTCAGAGCTAATTCCTAAATCTGTACCACAAATCTGTCATTACCGATCCCCAGGAACCTGCTACACCTCTTCTTAGATGTAACAGAGAATCTGACCATCTGCTCGGCTTTTTTTAAAGGAGGTTGTAAGACCAGATTCCACAACTCAAGGAATCATCTCGCCATTTTTAGTGTAATTTCTGGCTTCAGGTTTACCTCCTAATCCAGAAACTACTCTGGAATTTTAGATTGATATTCGTAAGTTGGAGTTAGGAGATCCAACATATTTAGGACTTATTTTTATAAAGTATCCAGCAATCTTGATTTCTAGGGTCCTTCTGACCTTTTCAGTGTATGAATATTGATATATAAGAGTTTGTACCTCCATGTCACCAGGTAACGTCCGGGAGTCTTACTGAGAACAAAAAGAATCTGGGTTATGGGGGTCGCCAATAGTAGAATTCTACATGGCCACATTATATGGGCTAATCAGGAATCTGGGCTTCTAATTCCCCACATTCTTTAGGGCTAGAGGCCTCTTGGATATGACAATTTTGTCATTATACATTCTCAGCAACCTTCTGGTCTTCTTGACAGTTGTAACCGAGAATGTGGACATAAAAGCCCATTGGGTTCCTTGGGACAAGAAACAGCAGATTCCAGGTCCCAAAGAATCTTATCGCCATATTTGTAGGTAATTCTCATCTTAAGATGTACCCTGTAATACTAAAACTTCCGTTTGTCCTTCTATTCGGATAGGGACCTGGTGTTTTGTGGTTGTCAAATATTTATTAGGTACTTTTAAGGGTAATAAGGATTCATGGATTCCACGTCCCTAGGAAACTTCTGGGCATATGTCTGTTTGTATACAGAGTTTTGGGATCGACATCACGAAGAAAATCAGGGCATCTTGCTGAGAATGAAAAGGACTGGTTCTAGGAGTTCTCATTCGCCAGAATCTACAGAGCCTCTTGATAAGGATTAATCAGCAATCTGGGCCTCTATGTCCCTATATTTTTCAGAGCTACTTGCTCCAGAAATACCGTAAATCTGTCATTACAGATCTCCAGGAACATTATTGTCCTCTTGATAGTTGTAATCAAGGATCTGGACCTACAAATCTTTAGTGTCCTAGGAACATCTAGGACCATAATCAGGTACCCCAGGAATCAAATGGCATATTGGTACAAAATCCCTCGATTCAGGTTACCTCAAACTACAGAAATTACTTGTGGTTGGGCTGGTGGGAATTGGGACATTGGGTTTAGAAGAATCTACATTTTTGAAGAGGTCTTGTTAAGCGGAGCCAGGAATCTTTGATTTCAGTTCCCCAAGAACCTTATGGGAGTCTTTCTTTTGATATTCAAAAACTGGAATTCTCGGTCACCAGGAAATGTCTCGGCGCCTTCTTGAGAATTAAGCAGGTATCTTGGTAATGGGAGTCCTCATATACAGGAAACAACACGGCCTCTTGCTAAAGAAGAATATGGAATGTTGGTTGAATGAGACCTCAATCCCAAAAATCCACAGGGTGTCTTATTATAAGGTAACGAAGAATCAGGTATTTGAAGTAGGAATGTGGGTAATGGGAGTCCTCATATACAGGAAAATACACGGCCTCTTGCTAAGGAAGAATAAGGAATCTTGATTGCATGAGTCATCAATCCCAAAAATCCACAGTGCGTCTTACTAAGAGGTACCCAAGAATCATGTTTTTGAAGTAAAAATCTGGGTTATGGGAGTCCTCATATACAGGAAACTGCATTGCCTATTGCTAAGCAAGAATAAGGAATCTGGGTTACACGTGTCCTCAGTATCCAAAAAACTTCAGGACGTCTTGCTAAGGGCTGAACACGAATCAGGGTTTTGAAGCATGAATCTGGGGAAATGGAGTCCTCCTATACAGGCGATAATATGGCCTTTTGATCAGAAAGAATAAGGAATCTTGGTTACACGTGTTCTCAATCCCAAAAAAACTATAAGGCGTCTTGCTTAGGGCTAAACAAGAATCAGGGATTCCAAGCAGGAATGTGGGTAATAGTCCTCATTACAGGAAACTTCACGGCCTTTTGCTGAGGAAAAATAAGGAATCAGTTTTACATGGTTCCTCAATCACAAAATGTACATGACCTCTTGCTAAAGGCTAAACAAAAATCAGGGTTTTGAAACAGGAATCTGGTGAAAGGGAGTCTTCATATACAGGACACTACATGGCCTCTAGCGAAGGAAGAATAAGGAATCTGTGTTACATGTGTCCTCAATTAGAAAAAATCCTCAGGGCGTCTTCCTATGGGAAAACCAAGAATCAGGGCTTCGAACTCCCCACATATTTTGAAACTATTTAGCATGTGGATATTATGAATTAGTCAATTCAGGGCTCCAGCAACATTCTGGTCCTCTTGAAAATTGGAAACAGGTATCTGGAACTACAAGTTCGTTAAGTTCCTCAGGACAACTAAGGACAGATTCCAGGAACAAAGGATCATATTGCCATATTTGGATGTAACTCTGGTCTTAAGATGAACCTTGTAATTATTAAACTTCCGTTTGTCCTTTTATTTTGAGAAGGGCCGAGGGTTTTGCAGTTGCCAAATGTTTAGTGAGTATTTTTAAATGTAACCAGGAATCTTGGATTCCCCGACCTTAGGAAACTTCTGGGCATTGGTCATTCTGTATACAGAGTTTTGGAATCCACATCGACAGGGAAAGACAGGGCATCTTGTTGAGAACGAAAAGGGAATCCGGGTTCTTGGAGTTCTGATTGGCCAAAGTCTACAGGGCCTCTTGTAAGGTTGAATCAGGAATCCGGGTTTCTAGATCCCTACATTGTGAGGGTGTATTGTACAAGGGAACCAGGAATCTTGGATTCCAATTCCACAGGAAACTTCTGGGAATCTTTCTACTGATATCCAAACAACTCGAATTCTACATCACCAGGAAATGTCTTGGTGTCTTTCTGAGAAATAAGCAGGAATCTGGGTAATGGGAGGCCTCATATACAGGAAACTGCACTGCCTCTTGCTAAGGATGAATAAGGAATCTGGGTTACATGAGTCTCCAATCCCGA
This sequence comes from Carlito syrichta, assembly GCF_000164805.1. Classification (NCBI taxonomy): domain Eukaryota; kingdom Metazoa; phylum Chordata; class Mammalia; order Primates; family Tarsiidae; genus Carlito; species Carlito syrichta. Next base: position 9,767 of record NW_006971858.1, on the reverse strand, counting down.
AAATCTACAGGGCATCTTGTTAAGGGCTAAACAATAATCAGGGCTTCGAGCACCCTTCATGTTTTAGAGCTATTTGTTATGTGGATATTATGAATCAATCATTCCTAGACTCCAGCAACACTCTGGGACTCTTGATAGTTGTGAATGAGAATGTGGCACTACTTGTCCATTTAGATACTCAGAACTTCTGATGCCAGATTCCATGACACAAGTAATCGTCTCGAATTTTTGTATGTAAGCCCTGAGTTCAGTGTTACTTCATACTCCAGAAACTTCTGGTGGTTCCGCTGTTCGGAATTAGGACTTTGTGTTCAGGTGTTCGCATTTTTTAGGAGGTATATTTGGAGGTAACCAGGAATCTTAGATTTCACGTCCCTAGGCATATCTTGTCATCCTTCTATGGGCATAGAAGAGTCTGAACTTCCAGGTCAACAGGAAACATCTCGTCGTGTGGCTTAGAACGAAATAAGAATCTGGGTCACTGTGTCCCTTGAAAGTTTCTACACGTGTTACTAAAGAGGAACCAGGAAATTCGGTTTCCATGTAACTTGAAAATATCTGGGCAATTGCTAACTTATCCCTGGCTTAAGGCAGTGCTCATACCTAGGAATCGACAGGGACTTTAGCTAAATGCTAATCGGGAATCTGGGAGTCCTGGTCCCCATTTTATTCAGAGCAGCATCCTATATGTATACCACAAATTGGGCATTACCGATCCCCAGGAACGTGTTGTGCCTCTTGATAGTTGTAACTGAGAATCCACCCTACAGGTCCATTTGTTTCACAGAGTCCTGTAAGGGCAGATTCCACAATCCAAGGATCATCTTGCCATTTGTTAATGTGACCAGTGGCTTCACGTTTACATCGTAGTCCAGAAGCTACTGCTGGACATTCGTTTTGGTATTCACAATATGGGATTAGGGGTTCCCACATATTTATGACATATTCTTAAGGGGGACCAGCAATCTTGGGTTACAGGTCCCTGGGAAACTTCTGGCCCTATGAGTATTGGTATGTAAGAGTTTGGAATTCCACGTCACCAGATAACGTTCGGTTGTCTTCCTGATGATAAAAAAAGGAATGAGGTTTAGGGAGGCCTCAATCCATGCATTAAACAGTGCTCCATTATAAGGGCTTATCTGGAATCTGGGCTTCTAGTTCTCTAAAGTCTTCAGAGCTAATTGCCACTTGGAGATGGCAAGTGTCATTATAGATTCCCATCAACCTTCTGGTCCTCTTGATTGTTGTAACCAATAACCAGTCTATGCAATTCAGTTGGTTTCCTCGGGACAACTAAAGTCATATTCTAAAACTGAAAGGATCATCTCGCCATATTTGTGTGCAACTCTTGGCTTAAGATTTACCTTGTAATCCTAAAACTTCCGTATGTGCATCTATCTGATATGGTCTGGAGGTTTTGAGGTTGCAAGGCATGTAGTACATATTTTTAAAGTTAACCAGGAATCAAGGATTCCACGTCCCCGGAAAAAAACTGGGCATCTGTGTATTTTCATACAGAATTTTGGAATCCAGATCACCGGGGAAAATCAGGACATCACGCTAAGAACGAGAAGAGAATCTGGGGTCAGGGTGTCCTCAATCGTCAATATCTATATGGACACTTGATAAGGTTTAATGAGGAATCCGGGCTTTCAGGTTTCTCCAGTTTTCAGAGGTACTTGCTGCGTGGATACCTAAAATCTCAAATTACAGATCCAAGAAGATTCTGACCCTCTTCATAGTTGTAATGGAGTATCTGTACCTACAATTCCGTTTGTTTCTTATGAACATCTTCGGCCATAATCCAGTACACCAGGAATCAATTGGCATTTCGCGACAAAATCCCTCATTTCAGGTTACCTCAAAATACTGAAATTTCTTGTGGTCAGGCTGGTGGGAATCGGGATATTGGGTTTAGAATATTCCACACTTTTATGATGTGTTGTTCAGGGGCACCTGGATACTTGGATTACAGTTCCCAGGTGGAATATGGGAGTCTTTCTCTTGATATCCAATCAAGTGTAATTCTACATTCAATAGGAAATATCTCAGATATTGCTAGAATGAAGCAGGAATATGCATAATCAACGTCCTCATATATGGTAAAATACAAGGCCTCTTTCTACAGAAGAATAAGGAATCTGGGTTATATGAGTCCTCAAATCCCAAAAACCTACAGGGAGTCTTAGAAAGGGAGAAAAATATTGGGGATTTGAACCACGAATCTGGGGAATGGGAGTCCTCATATGCAGGAAACTTCATGGCATTTTGCTAAGGACGAATAAGGAATCTGGGTTATATATGTCCACAATCCTAAGAATTTACAGGGCATCTTTCTAAGGGTTAAACAAGAATCAGGGTTTGGAAGAAGGAATCTGGGTAATGGGAGTCTTCATATACAGGAAACTACACAGCCTCTTTCTAAGAAAGATAAGGAATCTGGTTTTCATGAGTCCTCAATGCCAAAAATCTACTGGGCATCTTGGTAAGGGCTAAACAAGAATCAGGATTTCGAGGCAGAAATCTGAGGAATGGAAGTCCTCATATACAGAAAACTACATTGGCTCTTGCTAAGGAAGAATAAAGAATCTGGGTTACATGAGTCCTCAATTCCTAAAATGTACAGGGCGTCTTGCCACGACCTACAAGACTCCGTGCTTTGACATCCCCATATTTTTCAGAGCTGTTTCCTATGTGGATATTATGAATCAATTATTCAAGAAGTCCAGCAACATTCTGGTTCTCTCCATAGTTTAAACAAAAATATGATACAACAAGTCCATTTAGATTCTGGATCCTCGAACATCAAATTCCAGGACTCAGGTAATAATCTCGGGTTTTTGAATGTAAGCCCTGAGTTCAGGGTTACCTTGTACTCCAGAAACTTCTGGTAGTTCAGCTATTCGGAATTAGGACCTTGGGTTTAGAAGTTACACCATGTTTGGAAAGTATTTTTATGAGGGCACCAGGGTCTTTGTTTCCAAGTCCACAGGAACATTCTGGAGTCTTTCTATTGGGAGCCACGGGTCTGGACTTCCAGGTCACTGGGAAACATCTGGTCGTATTGCTGAGAACGAAGCAGGAATCTGAGACACTATGTCCCTAGAAAGCTTCTACTCATGTTACCAATGTGAAAAAAGGAAAATCAGTTTCCATGTGACCAGCAAACTTCTGGGCAGTTGCTAATTTTTCCCTGGCTTAAGGAAGTTCTCATATCTAGAAGCCTACAGGATTTTTCTAAATGCTAAACAGGAATTTGGGAGAACGAGTCCCCACATATTTCAGAGCTAATTCCTATATTTGTACCACAAATCTTTCATTGCCAATCACCAGAAACATGCTGTTCATGTTCTTAGTAGTAATAGAGCATCTGGCCATCTGCTTGACTTTTTTTTGCAGGAGGCTGTAAGGCCAGATTCCACAACCCAATGAATCATCTTGCCATTTTTAGTGTAGTTTCTGGCTTCAGGTTTACCTCCTAATCCAGAAACTACTGCTAGAATTTTAGATTGATTTCGTAACTTGGGATTTGGAGTTCCCAAATATTTAGGACGTATTCTTAAAGGGGATCCAGCAATCTTGATTCCAGGGCCCTTCTGACCTTTTGGGCGAATGGATATTGGTATATAAGAGTTTTTATTTCCACATCGCCAGGTAACGTGCGGGAGTCTAATTGAGAAGAAAAAGAAACTGGGTTACATGGGTCGCCAATCCAAGAAGTCTACATGGCCACATTATAAGGGCCAATCAGGAATCTGGGCTTGTAATTCCCCACATTATTTAGTGCTACAGGCCTCTTTGGTATGACAATTGTGTCATTGTAGATTCTCAGCAAACTTCAGGTCATCTTGTTAGTTGTAACCGAGAATGTGGACCTACAAGTCAGTTGGGTTCCTCGGGACAACAAAGGGCAGATTCTAGAACCCAAAGAATCTTATCACCATATTTGTAGGTAACACTTGTCTTAAGATGTACCCTGTAATCCAGAAACTTCCGTTTGTCCTTCAATTCGGATAGGGGCTTGGTGTTTTGAGGTTGCCAAATATTTATTAGGCACTTTTAAGAGTAATCAGGATTCATGGATTCCATGTCCTTAAGAAACGTCTGGGCATCTGTCTATTTGTATACAGAGTTATGGAATCCACATCACTAGGGAAAATCAGGGCATCTTGCTGAGAACGAAAAGGAAATCCGGTTCTAGAAATCCTCATTCACCAGAATCTACAGGGCCTCTTCATAAGGTTTAATCAGTAATCTGGGATTCTACGTCCCTATATTTTTCAGAGCTACTTGCTCCATGGATACCCTAAATCTGTCATTAGAGATCCCCAGGAACTTTATGGTCTTCTTGGTAGTTGTAATCGAGGATCTGGCCCTTCATATCCTTTTGTGTCCTAGGAACATCTACGACCATAATCAGATACCCCAGGAATCAAATGGCATATTGGTACAAAATCCCTTGATTCATGTTACCTCAAACTACAGAAATTTCTTGTGATCGGGCTGCTGGGAATTGGGATATTGGGTTTAGAAGATTCCACATTTTGGGGTGGACTTTTTAAAAGGAACCAAGAATCTTGGATATCAGTTCCCTAAGAACCTTATGGGAGTCTTTCTCTTGATATCCAAACAACTGGAATTCTAGGTCACCAGG
>NW_006971858.1:2939-4972 GCF_000164805.1 Carlito syrichta | reverse complement strand
ATATACAGGAAACTACACGGCCTCTTGCTAAGGAAGAATAAGGAATTTTGGTTGCACTATACCTCATCCCAAAAGTCCACAGGGCGTCTTACTAAGAGGTAACCAAGAATCCAGTTTTTGAAGTAGTAACCTGGGTAATGGGAGAACTCATATACAGGAAACTGCACTGCCTATTGCTAAGGAAGAATAAGGAATATGGTTACACGTATCCTCAATCCCAAAAAAATTCAGGGCATCTTGCTAAGGGCTAAACACGAATCAGGTTTTTTGATGCATGAATCTGGGGAAATGTAGTCCTCATATACAGGCAATTACATGGCCTTTTGCTAAGAAAGAATAAGGAATCTGGGTTACACATGATCTCAACCTCAAAAAACTACAGGGTGCCTTACTAAGGGCTAAACAAGATTCAGGGTTTTCAAGCAGGTATGTGGCTAATAGTCCTCATTACAGAAAACTTTGCAGCCTTTTGCTAAGGGAAAAGAAGAAATCTGTTTTACACAGTTCCCCAATCACAAAATCTACATGGCATCTTGCAAAGGGCTGAACAAGAATCAGGGTTTTGAAACAGGAATCTGGGGAAAGGGATTCCTCATATACAGGACACTACACACCCTATAGAAAAGGAAGAATAAGGAATCTGTATTACAGGAGTCCTCAATCCGAAAAAAATTTTCAGCACATCTTCATACGGGACAAACAACAATCAGGGCTTCGATCTAACCTCATGTTTTGGAGCTTTTTACCATGTGGATAATACAAATCAGTCAATTCTGGTCTTCAGCAACATTCTGGTCCTCTTGATAGTTGTAAATGGGTGTCGGTGACCAGCACTGACCAAGGGTGGGTTAGGACCCGCACCGGAGAATCTGGACGGTGAGAAGAGACCACTCGGGGACAGTTCTTCTGGGAACAATCTGATCAGGACTGAAGCCAAATTTTATTCAGACTCCTTCCAACTTATATACCATTTTCTATACCCTCCATCAGTGTAATAATCACTTGCTGGGGGCATACAAGTTCCGTGCTTTACAAACTATGCATCACAAGACCATCACAAGACTTGCAAGTTTTGAGCAAACAATTCGAACTCCATGATGCCTGACGTGCTTCACAAAACTCACACCAAGGTCACAGGTGCACAATTTCAATACAGTTCGTTTAAAATGTCTCCCATAGTGTTCAATAAATCATTCATATTATACTCTTTGTTCTAAACCCTGATTAATACAAAAAACTTTCTAAGTTAACTCCAGGTTCAATCCAAGTTCACTGACTCCTAATATTTTTTAACGATTAATATTATCAACTTAACACTATACTCTAATCTATAAGTTTACTTAAATGACTTAGTTATTCTATTAACCTATTATGATTCAACATACTGTCCCGTAATTCTATAACAATTAAAACTTATTCTTAAACTATAAAACCTAGCCATGATTTAAGTGAATTTCCTATGTCTAAACTTTAATTTTTATATAATCTAATGATTGGCCTTTAATACTATGCTATATCCTATTAAGCTAATACCTTATCATTAAATCTTATAATTATCATTAACGTATGATTTTTAAAATCATAACACCATAATTCTCATTCTATTATAATAAAACTATGACTTTAACCCAAAACTTAAATCTTTTTTCCTAGTATATTAATACATGGCTACGTGTAAAATTTCCTATTGTCATATTAAAAGCAAAAACAACAACGTTGGGAAAGTTTTGGTATACTAATCAAAGGATCTTAAAATTGGCCTACAGGAATAGGAACTAAAGTCATAATCTGAGAAAAGGAAACTTAAAAGCTCAAACAAAACTCAAAAGTTTTCTATGAATGCTTATTACTGTTTAAACCTTTTCGATGGAAATTGTGTCGTCTTAAATGTATGTTTTATCCAAACAAGTGTATTCTAAAAATCAAATAGTAGTTGTCACACTCTTGGATAATGGACTGCATGGTTACCATGACAATGGTCACGGGCTGAAGCAAACAGAGTTTTGGCATGTAACAAAACTAGAAAAACGTCC
>NW_006971858.1:0-2625 GCF_000164805.1 Carlito syrichta | reverse complement strand
GCCATGTATGCACACTGGTCACTAATCACACGCCAATATTATAGGTATAACTGATATCCTTTGCCAGAGTCAATCTTCCAGATGGACCTTTACAGGCCTCAGTCATGTAGCTATAGATGTTGGCTCCCAACAAACGGGTATCTGGCACTACAAGTCCGTTAGGTTCCTCGGGACAACTAAGGCCAAATTCCAGGACACAAACGATCATCTTGCCATATTTGGATGTAACTCTGCTTTTAAGATGAACCTTGTAATTCTCAAACTTCCATTTGTCAATTTATTTTGAGAAGGGCCTAGGGTTTTGCAGATGCCAAATATTTAGCAAGTATTTTTAAAGGTAACCAGGAATCATGGATTCCCCATCCCTAGAAAACTTGTGGGAGTCTGTCTTTTTGTATACAGAGTTTTGGAATCCACATCGACAGGGAAAATCAGGGCATCTTGCTGAGAACGAAAAGTGAATCTGGATTCTTGGAGTTCTCACTCAAGAAGTCTACAGGGCTTCTTGATAAGGTTTAATCAGCAATCTGGGCTTCTAGGTCCCCACTTTGTTAGGGTGTCTTGTACAAGGGAACCAAAAATCTTGGATTCCAATTCCCTAGGAAAAGTTTGGGAGTCTTTCTGTTGATATCCAAACAACTTGAATTCTACATCACAATGAAATGTCTTGGTGTCTTGCTGAGAATGAAGTAGGTATCTGGGTAATGGCCGTCCTCATATATAGGAAACAGCATGTCTATTGCTAAGGATGAATAAGGAATCTGGGTTACATGAATCCTCAATACCGAAAATCTAGAGGGCTTCTTGCTAAGGGCTAAACAAGATCAGGGCTTCGAGTACCCCTCATGTTTTAGAGCTTTTTGTTATGTGGATATTACGATTCAATCATTCCTGGACTCCAGCTACACTCTGGTACTCTTGATAGTTGTGAACGAGAATCTGGCACTACAAGTTCGTTTAAATACGCAGAACTTCTGATGCCAAATTCCAGTACACAAGTAATCCTCTCGGATTTTTTGTATGTAAGCCCTTACTTCAGTGTTTCCTCATTCTCCAGAAACTTCAGTGGCTCCACAGTTCGGAATTAGGACTTTGGTGTTCAATATTTTTAGGAGGTATTTTCGGAGGGAACCAGGAATGTTAGATTCCATGTCCCCAGGCATGTCTTGTCATCCTTTTATGATTATACAAGAGTCTGGACTTCCAGGTCAACAGGAAACATCTCGTCGTTTTACTTAGAACGAAATGGGAATCTGCGTCACTGTGTCCTTTGAAAGTTTCTACAAGTGTTACTAAAGAGGAACCAGGAAACTCGGTTTCCATGCAACTTGCAAACATCTGGGCAATTGCTGACTTATCCCTGGCTTAAGGCAATGCTCATCCCTAGAAATCCACAGGGACTTTAGCTAAATACTAATCTGTAATCTGGGAGTCCTGGTCCCCATATTATTCAGAGTAACATCCTATATGCATACCATGAATCGTGCATTACCGATCACCAGGAACGTACTGTACCTCTTGATAGTTGTAACTGAGAATCCGGCCTACTGGTCCGTTTGTTTCACAGGGTCCTGTAAGGCCAGATTCTACAATCCAAGGATCAGCTTGCCATTTGTTAATGTGACCACTGGCTTCAGGTTTACCTCGTAGTCCAGAAACTACTGCTGGTCATTCCTTTTGGTATTCAGAATATGGGATTAGAGGTTCCCACATATTTAGGATGTATTCTTAAGGGGGAAACAGCAATCTTAGTTTCCAGGTCCCTGGGAAACTTCTGGGCGTATGAGTATTAGTATGTAAGAGTTTGGCCTTCTACATCACCAGAAATTGTCCGGGTGTCTTCCTGATAATAAAAAAGGAATCTCAGTTATGAGAGGCCCAAATATATGAATTCTACAGTGCTCCATTATAAGGGCTTATCTGGAATTTGGGCTTGTAATTCTCCAAATTCTTCAGAGCAACTTGCCACTTGGAAAGGACAAGTGTCACTATAGGTTCCCAGCAGCCTTGTGGTCTTCTTGATTGTTAAAATCAAAAATCAGTCTCTGCAATTCAGTTGGTTTCCTGGGGACAACTAAACCATATTCCGTGACTGAAAGAGTAATCTTGCCATATTTGTGTGTAACTCTTCTCTTAAGATTTACCCTGTAATCCTAATACTTCTGTTTGTGCATCTATTTGATATGGGCTGGGGGTTTTGAGGTTGCTAAGAATGTAGTACTTATTTTTAAAGATAACCATGAATCACGGATTTCACATGCCTGGGTAAAAGCTGGGCATTTGTCTATTTGCATACAGAATTTTGGAATCCAGATTGCCAGGGAAAATCAGGGCATCTTGCTGAGAGTGAAAAGAGAACCCGTGTTCAGGGAGGCCTCAATCATCAAAATCTATATAGCCTCTTGATAAGTTGAATGAGGAATCTGGGCTTGTAGGTCCCTACATTTTTCAGAGCTACTTGCTGCGTGGATACCTAAAATCTCTAATTACAGGTCTAAGAAGATTCAGGTCGTCTTGATAGTTGTAATCCAGCATCAGGAGCTACAATTCCGTGTGTTTCTTATGTACATCTTTGGCCATAATCCAGTTCCCCAGGAATCAATTGGCCTTTTGCAGCAAATCCCT
>NW_006971857.1:0-763 GCF_000164805.1 Carlito syrichta | reverse complement strand
GGGGCACCCTTTAGATAGTCCCAGCTCTAGTGGTCTGGACTGTCCTATTTGTTTGGCACCTCTTGTATAATTTGGTGATGACTTCAGTTATCACCAGTTTAACTGATAATGATCTTGAATTTGAAGTAGCTGTGCCCAGAGACATTCTAATTCTGAAATTTAAACTTTACAATAAACAAAAGTAATTCCCTGAGTATTGGTGGGTATTGGTGTAAAGAGCACATTGAGGTGCTGGCCAATTGGATGATCTTTGACTTCAAATGACTTCAAATGATAAAGGACATTGGAGGCATAAGTCATCATAAGGAGAATCACAGTTCTAAATAAAACTGAAATGGTTTTAATATTAATATTTAAAACTAATATTTTAATTTAATATTTAAATTAACTTTAATGGATACATCATTCTTTTATTTATATATCAGTACAGTATTTGACATTTAAAGGAAGTGATATTTATGTCAGTAGAAGTCACTCAACATCATATTCACAACACAGGGTATTATTCATTGAGCTTTGCTTTGGGAAGGAAGAAAGACACAGATCTTCCTTCAGTAAAGATTGTGCTTAAGGTATTTTAATAGGAGTAAACATTACCCAAACCTCAAGGGGGCACCTTTTTAGTGCTTTAATCTTGTTTTTTGTTCTGATTTTTTATTTCATAAGGTTTCTGCAAACTGGGATACACGGTCTATGGGCATTTCTCATTTTATTGCATTTTGCTTTACTACCCTTTGCATATATTGTGTTTTTTGAAAGTTTG
>NW_006971856.1:0-4344 GCF_000164805.1 Carlito syrichta | reverse complement strand
ATGTATATATATATATATATATATATACATATATATATATATATATATTTATATAGAATTGAAGTCTCACTCTGTCACCCAGACTGGAGTGCAGTGGTCACTCCCGGCCACTGCAGCTTCGACCTGCTGGACCCCAGTGATCCTTCCACCTCAACCTTCCAAGTAGCTGGAACTACAGGCATGCAATACCACACCCGGCTAACTTTTGATTTATTGTAGAGATGAAGTCTTGCCAAGTTGCCCAGGCAGATCTCTAACCCACGGGCTTAGGCAATTCACTCACTTCAGCCTCCCAAAATGCAGGATTACAGACTGAACTACAAGCCTGACTTATATTTATTATATATGTATAAAAACAAGTACAGTTTTAAAAATAAAGCGCATAATATTTGGCAGGAATTAAAATTACTACGCCATAAATATTCCTTGGATTTCAGATTTGAAATATGTGTATTGTAGCAATTCAATAAAAGAGTTTTGAAAAACGGTTGTTTGTTACTGGACTACAAAGTCGTCTTCAACAAAAAAAGCACATCAGAAAACCTTGAGACCAGAAATGCATATCATATCTTGTAAAACATCATAAAAATATTTGAGCAAAGAGGGATCAATTCAATATTTAAGATCACATGACAGGAGATGTCTGGGGGAGTACATTTCCTTCAGGAAAACATAACTTTAATTCCTTTGGGTCAATGGTGAGACTCCAAGTTTTCCCTGTTCATATTACTGTAAGTATTAAGCTACATTTTCCTTTGCAACCATGGTAAACCAGGTCTTTTAATTTACTCATGAAAGTCCCTGGATTGAAAGTCATGATATTGTTGGAATTAAGTAGAAATGGACTCTCTAGTTGGTCAATTCTGAATGGAAAAATATGGGAATAAATGTGTACCATCACTAATGCTGAGTGTCCACTATTGAGAGCAGTTTAAGAGGGATTAGATATATATTTTTTAACGTTCAAATATATACCAATTGTTAGGCTAGCTACAATATCTTTAAGACCCAGTCAGGCAAATGTATTCTAGATGAGTGAAAACAACTAATATGGAGTATCTAGATCTGGAAGCTCTTGTTGAAACTTAGAGAAAGAACCAAGGCACAACATTTGGTACTGAAGGAGATTTGAACTCTAAGTCAGATGCCTAGCATGGATGCTTAGTAGTGAACATTTGCATTAATGAAATAACTCTAAACAAGAATGTTCAACCAGTTCAAAGGTAGGTCGAATGATGACATATTCTATTTATTTCACTGAATCACTATTATGCTAAAGGACTATACTTAGTATCAAGAAAGTGCTTGCCAATGTTAAAAATAATTTTTTTGAGATCAAAATCCTGTACTCAGTGAAAAGTAGGTTATGTAAAATATTATGCTCAATGAAAGTGGATTTTGTACTGTCCCATAGACACTTTCATAGGTCATCTTTTAATTTGGGGTCCATCTTGTGCTTTCATATTGCACACATTTTCTTAACTCCCAATGACAAAATTATGCACAACAATTTAATCAACACAAGTTCTAATATGCCAATCAGGAGCTGATTAAAAAAATTCTGAATTTTGAATCACACCAAAACCCAAATACTGGAGGCTTATTATCATGTTGAAAAGTAAGTAGTAAGTGCTAACCCTACTATGTGCATCAGTAGGAGCTCCCTTTAAAAACTAGTCTTTACTGCTGATTTGTGTAGAAAGAAACAAATATTTAAAACTGATTCAATATGTTGTTAAGTTGATAGGACATAACAGACATTAGCAATGTAGAAAGACGTCTTAGATTCTCACTAAAAATAACTGATGATTACTTCAATGTCTATATATATATTACTTCAAGATCTATGATTACTTCAAGATCTATATAAAGATCTTGATGGAGGCTTGTTCGATCATAAAATGAAAACATTATGCCAAAATTGTAGCTGAACATCATTGAGGATCCAGGTCTTTTAATTGTTCTCTATTAATTTAGGTACTATGTATATAATGAAAACTTATTTTTTTCATGGTTTACTTTGCCAAGAATTAAAGACCAACAATACATCTCTCCATTGGGAGTTAAATGACAAGTGCTACTTAATGACAACTGGAGGTCTAAACTGAAAACAGTCTGTAGTGTAATATCTGAGATATGGTTATCTCCAGAACTAGATGGAATAAAATATTACTAAATGAGAACTTCTAATTACAACTGCAGGCATTAGAAATGCCATTTCTGTGGGGGAAGAAATGAAAACACTTATAGGTGTTAAGCTTTTAAAAATTCTCTACCATGTCTTTAGAGTACAAAAAAGTGTTGGTGAAATCTGTTTGATTAAATGAAAATCTAAAATTTGGAATTAGTAATCTCAGGAATTAGGAAATATTTTGTGAAATTATTCTAAAACTATTAAATAATATGGCACTGCCATTGCTTAAATATTTGCTTCCTTCATCTTATGTGAAAATTTGATTACCAATATTAGAGGTGGGAGTTTCCTCCTCTAATATTCCTCATGAATAGATTAGTGCTGTCCCTCAAGGATGAGTGAATTTTTGTTCTATTAGTTTCCTCCAGAAATGATTGTTTAAAAAAAGCTTTCATTTACCTTCTCTCACTCTCCTCCTGTCCTGCCATGTGATCTCAAAACACACTGACTCCCCTTTGTTTTCCACCATGAATAGCAGCAGCCTGAGGCCCTTACCAGATACAGATGCCCAACCTTGAACTTTCCAGCCATTAGAATCATTAACCTTTTTTCATTACAAATTACCTTGCCCTGGGTTTTTCTTTATAGCAACACTACATGGATTCAGATAGGTACCTATGATAAGTGACTGACCAGAAAAATAAGTCAATTTAACCTTAGAACATTAGAAATATAATTATTCATTTTATACTTATATTTCAAATAATTTTTGATCATATAGAAAAAATATTCTCATGAGAGTATATAAAATATCTATTAAGGGATATGGTCACAATTAAAATTAACAGGAAATTCACTCATTGTAAGATGGCTGTTAACTGTTGGGTTAACAGTATATTGGTAACTGAATTACTTTTTTCTCCCTGTTTGCAACCTATTCACTTAGTACTTAACCAAATCATTTTTATGAATCTCCATACATATTTAATATCTTGTTTTTTTTTTTTTTTTTGAGTTGGAGTCTCACTCTGTTGCCCAGACTGGAGTGCAGTGGCCGCTCCCGGCCACCACAGCCTCGACCTGCTGGGCTCTGGCGATCCTTCCGCCTCAACCTTCCAAGTAGCCGGAATTACAGGCATGCGCTACCACGCCTGGCTGATTTTTTTATTTATTGTAGAGATGAGGTCTCACTGCCCAGGTGGGTCTCGAACCCGTGGGCTCAGGCAATCCACTCACCTCAGCCTCCCAAAGGCGTGGGATTACAGGCTGAGCCACCAAGCCTGGCTTAATAACTTGTTTTTTAAGTATGCTATGATTGCTCTTATTGTCAGGCCTTTCCATCCCAATATTTGCATTCTATATAGGCAATGATGTTTTTGACTTTGAACATCTCTTAAACATCCTTCAAATTAACTCTTCATGAAAGCCTATTATTCCTGAATTTGGGTTACAGGCTTTTTCTATTTGCTTATATGTAACTATAAAAAAATATTAGTTCAATCTCATCTACCTGTTTATCTTGGTTTTTAGATCAGAGTTTCTCACAATGTAATTTATACACCATGGCATTAGCATCATATGGAGAGCAATTTAAAAACATGTATGTCCTTGTATCACATTCTTGACATCTGTGAAAAACTTGAGCTTGGAAATCAGTAATTATGACTACTAATATTTTAAAAACATTTACTTTATAACCTTTTAGATAGCTTAGGTTCTAAGCCTTCTGATATAAAGTGTAATAAGGCAATAGAACTTCAACTCTGCTCATGATATCAGTTTATTTCCTCCTAGACAAAATGTATCCAACATGAATAATTTATAACCGCTTTAATATCAGTAATAATGATACAATTCATGAGATATTGAGTAGACAACTCAGAAAGATATGGCCTCAGTAGTAAAAACAAAAAAAGCATTCAAATAGAGAGGCTAGAAATAAATGCAAACAAATATGTTCAGTTGTTATTAATTAAAAGAAAAGAAAAGTTCTGGTAAGTTTTATTAAAGAAAAATTTTGCAAGGTTTAGTTTTCATCAGTCTGTTCTGGCATGTTTCTAATATCAGAATGACCTAGATTAATAATAGCTGCATACACTGGACACAATTTAATAATATTGCTACTGTAGTGATGAACATAAGTTTTGGCAAACATGGTATGTAGTACTCTTGCTCATAATTCCTCAAAGCCAAGCAGTTGTTGGCAAGGA
>NW_006971855.1:0-699 GCF_000164805.1 Carlito syrichta | reverse complement strand
CCAAATTAGGACAGCCATCGGGCACAGAGCAATCAAGGCGATCTGACAATGACGCCCTCAGCCCAGTTTTGCCATTTTTGGGTGCCCTGTTCAACATTTTTGGGTGGGGGTAGGTCTCCCTTCCTCTCCTGATCACTGCATTGTCCCCTGCCCACACGGACCTTTTAATGGGGAGGCATGGAGGCCCTTTGTGATGCACGTGGGTGGCATCTTCTTTGTTGCTCTAGTCTCCAATGACTGCACTGGGGTTCGGTGGCACGATTGTTGTTCCTGGAGCCTCAACCTTTGGGGTTCAGATGGTCCTTCCACCTCAGCCCCCAAGCAGCCAGGACTCTGGAGACCACCACACCTGACTCGATTTTGGGTACCTCTCACTGAGAAAAGGTCTGGCCATGTCACCTAGGCTGGTCTCTGACTCCTGGGCTGAGGATGACTCCCGCCTCAGCCTTAAAGGAGGTGGGTCTGACGGCCATGAGCTACAGTTCCCGGTCTGCACTCACATGTTTGTTGGACAGGGGAGACGCAAAAGAATTCCCCAGGACAGGAGCCACCACATCCTGTGTAGCCGGGACTGTGGGTGACACCATACGCAACTCCAGAGTTTGACTACTGTGGAGTGATGAGGTCTTGCTACATGGCCCAGGCTGGTCTTTTCTCCCAGGCTCAAGCAGTCCCATGGCCTCAGCCTCCCAAAACCAC
>NW_006971854.1:0-654 GCF_000164805.1 Carlito syrichta | reverse complement strand
TCAGCCTCCCAAGCAGCTGGGACTACAGGTGCTTGGCACCACACCCAGTTAATTTCTTGGTTTATCATAGAGATGATGTCTCACCAAATTGACCAGGCTGGTCTCGAACCCCTGGGCTCAGGCAATCATCTTTGCCTTGGCCTCCCAAAATGCTGCGATTACCTTTTATTTTTAAAACCCCTCTGGGTCATGGAAATACCAGGGGTGGTGTGGGGAGCAAGTGGGGGGATGGACCTGGGAACAGCAGAGAGGAAGGGTGTGGCACCCTGTGCCCCCACCCCTTCTACAGTTCTGGTGTAAGCAGCTCTTCTCTCAGTGGGTTCTGCTGAGGCTGTTCTTGTTTTTCTATGTATGTATGTATGTATGTATGTATGTATGCATGTATTCATTTTTTTTTTTTGAGTTAGAGTCTCACTCTGTCACCCAGACGGGAGTGCTGTGGCCGCCCCCGGCCACCGCAGCCTCGACCTGTTGGGCTCCCGGCCACCTCAGCCTTCCAAGTAGCTGTAACTACAGGCCTGCCCTACACGCCCAGCTCATTTTGATTTATTGTAGAGATGAAGTCTCACCAAGTTGCCCAGGTGGGTCTTGAACCCGCGGGCTCAGGCTTTCCACTCATTCAGCCTCCCAAAAGTGCAGGATTACAGGCTGAGC
>NW_006971853.1:0-756 GCF_000164805.1 Carlito syrichta | reverse complement strand
TTTAGAAACTAATGATTATACAGAAACCCTTTGAGCATGTCAAATTGTTAACAATTTATCTATAGGCAGTAATATTGATGTTTTCTTATCAGCTGCCCATGACAGCCTCCTGCACATCACCTGGAAGCTTACTGGTATTGTTATTACTCAACATACTCCTCTAGCCCCCCACCTGAGGTCATGGAATGCTGATGCCTGGGGATGTCAAGATACTAGATTCATGTGACTGCTATAGAAACTGAAGAATGCAACTCTGTACAGTTCTTTCGGCCCAGACCTCCTCCAGGTCTAAGCCCCTTTTGGAGGCTTGCTTTAGAGCTTTTAAATACTCTGTCTTTATCCTGCCATGCCAAACTTACCACACTTGCCTTGGAGTGTCGGTCCCCTTTCCCTTGGTGAAAAGTGAATAATAAATTTTAGTTCTTTCTACTTTCATTCTTGTTGCAATCTAGAGTTTTTCCTGTGGCACCAGTCCACCATGCCTCAGTTTACCCTTTCAAGAATCTTTATCTCTTATCTTTCCCCAACCACTTAATCTACTGGATATGACTTTCAGTAAAATTTGAAAAACAGTTATACTACTTGACATTCCTTTCCTTTTCCAATATTGGGCAGAGAAGCTTTTCAACATTTCATACTTAGGTGGGATGTTAGTTGGGGATCTCTTACAGATATGCTTTATCAAATTAAGGTAGTTCATGTTTTCAAATTAGCTAAGTGCTTATAATGAAGAGGTGTAGCATTTCTAAAAAGTTG
>NW_006971852.1:0-370 GCF_000164805.1 Carlito syrichta | reverse complement strand
GGGGCACCCTCACATGTGGGGGGGCTGTGGGAAGGACTGAGAGGAGAATGGATTTCTTTCTTTCTTTCTTTCTTTCTTTCTTTCTTTCTTTCTTTCTTTCTTTCTTTCTTTACTTTCTTCCTTCCTTCCTCTTTCCATTCTTTCTTCCTTCCTTTGTCCCTTCCTTTCTTTCTTTCTTTTCTTTCCTCACTAGTTCACCCAGGCTGCTCTCAAACTGCCCAACTCGGGTCATCCTCTTGGTCTGGGCCTCCTAAACTGCTGCAATCACAGGTTTTTCATTTGGTCGATATGTTGATCTTCCCTCCTGGTCTTGAAATATGGGCCAGAGGCAATCCTTCCCCAGAGGCTTTCACTCACCCAAGGTTTTCTA
>NW_006971851.1:0-809 GCF_000164805.1 Carlito syrichta | reverse complement strand
GGTCATTTATGTTTCCATAAGGATCTCTGTATTTGTCCTTTCCAGGTCTGAGAAAAATGATGCTGGTGACTTAATAAAGGGTAGCGCGTGCATATGTACCACATTTTTTATCCAGTCCAGCTTCAATGGGCAACACGGTTGGTTCTATGTTTTTGCTGTTGTGAATAGAGCTGCAACAAAAATACATGTGCAGGTATCTGTCTTGTAGAATGATTGGAGTTACTCTGGGTATATTTCCAATAGAGGAATTGCTGGGTCATATGGAAAGTCAATTTCTAGTTCGTTCAGAAATCACCACACTGTCTTTCAAAGAGGTTGCACTAGTTTGCATTTCTACCAGCAGTGTAGAAGTGTTCCCTTTTCTCCACATTCTCACCAGTATCTGTTGCTGTTTGTTTTATTTTTTATTTTTATTTTTTGAGTTGGAGTCTCACTCTGTCACCCAGACTGGAGTATAGGGGCACGCTCCCTGCCACCACAGCCTCGACCTGCTGGGCTCCGGCAATCCTTTTGTCTCAGCCTTCCAAGTAGCTGGAACTACAAGCACATGCTACTATGCCTGGCTGATTTTTTTTTTAATTGTAGAGATGAGGTCTCGCCAAGTTGCCCAGGCGGGTCTCGAACCCACGGGCTCAGGTAATCCACTCACCTCAGCCTCCCAAAGCATGAGATTACAGGCTGAGCCACCAAGCCTGGCTGCTCTTTGTTTTATTAATGATGGCTATTCTTACTGGGGTTAGGTGGTATCTCAATGTGGTTTTGATTTGCATTTCTCAGATGATGAGAGAGTCAGAGCACTTTTTCATGTG
>NW_006971850.1:0-4776 GCF_000164805.1 Carlito syrichta | reverse complement strand
GCCAGCTACCTACCTAGCCAGGGGGCTAGCAAGATGACAACTAGCTGACCTAACAAGCTAGATAGCTGGCTAGCCAGCTGACTTAACTAGCTGGCTATCTAGCTTGCCAGATGGCTAGTCACTTTAATAAACTAACTGACTTTACCAGTTATGCAGTTGGCTAGCCAGCTGACTCAACTAGGTGACTTAACTTGTTAGCCAGCTGGCTAGCCAGCTGATTAACTAGCTTACATCACTAGCTAGCCAGGTGGCTAACTGGCTTATTTAACTAGCTAGCTACCTACATATCATACTGGCTTGCCAGCTGACTTAACTAGCTTACGTAAAGAAGTAGCCAGCTGGCTAGCCAGCAGACTTATCTAGCTAGCTATCCTGCTAGGCAGCTGGCTAGCCAGCTGACTTAACTAACTGACTTAACTAACTAGACTGCTGACTTAATCAGCTGAGTTAACTAGGGAGCTACATACCTAGCCAGCTGATATAACTAACTGATTTGACTAGCTAGCTACCTAGCTAGATATCATATAGCTAGTTGACTTAACTAGCTGTCTTAACTAGCTAGCTCACTGACATATCTAGCTGACTTAACTAGCTAGCTTCCTAGCTAACCAGCTGACTTAATTAGTTGAAATATTTAGTGAGCCCAATGGCTGCCTATCTGACTTAACTAGCTTTTTAACTAGCTAGCCAGCTGGCTTGACAACTGACATAATGTTCTGACTTAACTAGCTACCCAGCTGGTTAGCCAGCTGAATAAACTACCTGACTTAACTAGCTGGCCACCTGGAGAGCCAGCTGACTTAATTGCCTAGTTGCCGAGCTAGCCAGCAGCCTAGCCAGCTGACTTAACTAGCTGACTTAATGAAGTAATCTGCTGGCTATCCATCAAACTTAACTAGCTATCAACCTTGCTAGACAGTTGGATAGCCAGCTGACTTAACTAGCTGATATAACTAGATTGCCTAATGGCTAGCCAGCTGACTTAACTAGCTACCTACTGACCTATACTGCTAGCTTGCCCACTGAATTAACTCCCTAGCTACCTAGCTAAACAGCTGTCTAGTGAGCTGACTTAACTGGGTGACTTAACTAGATAGTCAGCTGGCTAGTCAGCTGACTTAACGAGTTAGTTACCCAGATAGGTCACTGGCTAGCCAGCTGACTTAACTAACTGACTCAACTAGCAAGCGAGCTTACTTATCTATCTGATTTAACTAGCTAGCCAGCTGGCTGGCCAGCTGATTAACTAGCTGACTTAACGAGCTAGCCTGCTGGCTAGCCAGTTGACTTAACTAGCTAGCTACCTACCTAGCCAGCTGGAAATCCCTATGAATTAACTAGCTGACTTAACTAGCTAGCCAGCAGACTCAACTAGCTTGGTACCTAGCTATCCAGCTGGTTAGCCAACTGACTTAACTAGTTGACTTAACTTGTTGACTTACCCAGCTAGCATGCTGGCACACCTAGCTGACTTAACTAGTTAGCCATCTGGCTAACCAGCTGAAATAACTAGCTCTCTACCTAGCTAGTTAGCTGGCTAGTCAGCAGACTTAACTAGCTGACTTAATTAGCTAGCCAGCTGGGAAGCCAACTGACTTAACAAGCTCGATACCTAGCTAGCCTGCTGGCTAGCCAGCTGACTTAACTAGCTGACTTAAATAGCTGGCCTGCTTGCTAGACAACTGAATTAACTAGCTTACTATATAGCTAGACAGCTGGATAGCTAGTTTGCTTTAATAGGTGCCTTAACTAGCTAGCCAGCTGCTAGACAGCTGACTTAAGTAGCAAGCTTCCTAGCTAGTCAGCTGAATATCCAGCTGTCTTAACCAGGTGGCTTAACTAGCTAGCCAGCGTGCTAGACAGCTGACTTAAATATCTAGCTACATAGCTAGTCAGCTATCTAGCCAGTTGATTTAACTAGGTGACTTATGTAGCTAGTCAGTTGTCTAGAAGGCTGATCTAACGGCCTAGCTACCTACCTTGAAAGATGGATAGCCAGTTGAGTTAACTAGCTAACTAAATATGTAGCCCTATGGCTTGCCTTCTGACTTAATTACTTAGCTACCTACCTAACCAGTTGGCTAGTGAGATGACTTAACTAGGTTTCTTAACTAGCTAGCTAACTGGCTAGCCAGCTGACTTAAATAGCTAACTATGCAGCCTAGGCAGCTGGCTAGCCTGTTGACTTAGCTCGCTGACTTAACTAGCTATAAAACTGACTTAACTGGCTAACTTAACCAGCTAGCTATCTAGTTAGCCAGCTGGCTTAACTAGGTAGTTACATAGCTAGCTATCTAGCTAGCCACCTGATTTAACTAGCTGACTTAACTAGCTAGTTAGCTGACATATCTAGCTGACTTATATAGCTAGCTTCCTAGCTAGCCAGCTGACTTAACTAGCTGAAATATCTAGCTAGCCTGATGGATATCCATCTGACTTAACTTGCTTTTTAACTAACTAGCCACTGGATAGCAATTGACATAACGAACTGACTTAACTAGGTAGCCTGGAGGTTTCCAGCTGACTTAACTAGCTGAGTTAACCAGCTAATCAGCTGCTAGCCAGCTGACTTAACTAGCTGGCTGCCTATCTAGCGAGCTGACTAGCCAATGACTTAGTTGACTTAAGATAGCAAGGTGGCCAGCCAGCTCACTTAACTAGCTAGCTACCTACCTAGCCAGCAGGCTAGCCAGCTGACTGAACTAGCTGACTTGAACAGCTAGCCTGCTGGTTAGGAAGCTGACTTATCTAGCTAGCTACATACCTAGCCAGCTGGCTAGACAGCTGACTAAACTAGCTGACTTAACCAGATAGCCAGTTTGCTAGCCAGCTTACTTAACTTAAAGACATCACTATCTAGACAGGTAGCTGTCTAGCTGACTTAACTAGCTAGCTACCTTCCTTGCCACTTGGCTAGCAAGCTCTGATATAGCAGAATTAACCAGCTAGCCAGATGGCTAGCCAACTGGCTTAACTACCTCTCTACCTAGCTAGTCAGTTGGTCAACCAGGTAATTTTATTAGCTGAATTAACTAGACAGCTACCTAGCAAGACAACTGACTTAAATATTTGGCTAACTATCTACCAGCTGATTTAAGCATATAGCTAACTAGCTAGCTACCTAGCTAACAAGCTGACTTAAATAGTTAGCTGTGTAGCTAGCTAGCTGACTTAACCAGCTAGCTAACTTGTTACCTTACCCATAATCTAACATGCTAGCTAGCTGACTTAATCATCTGACAACTCTTTAGTTAACGAGCTTACTAGGTGACTCAAGCAGCTGACTTAACCCGTTAGCTAACTAGCTGGCTAGCTGACTCATGCAGCTGACTTAACTTGTTAGCTAACTAGCTAGCTAGCCTACTCAAGCAGCTGACCCAACCCGTTTGCTAACTAGCTACTTAGATGACTCAAACAGCTGACTATTCAGTTAGTTAACTAGCTAACTACCTGACTCAACCTGCTGACTTAACCCATTAGCTAACTACCTAGCTAGCTGTCTTAACCAGCTGACTTAATTAGAAAGCTGACCTAACTAGCTGTATTAGGTAGGTGACAACTACTTAGGTAGCTGACAACTGGCCGACTTAACTACTTAGCTAATTGACTTAAATACCTGAATTAAATAGTTAGCTAACTATTTAACTAGCTGTATAACTAGCTGACTTAACTAATTAGCTACTAGTTAGGTAACAGACTTAAGTAGCAGTCTTAAATATTTAGCTAACTAGTGAGCTAGTTGATTTAGCTAGCTGACTTAGCTTGCTAGCTGGTTATCTAGCTGACTTTGCTAGATGACTTAACTAGTTGGCTAATAAAATAGCAAGCTGACTTAACGAGTTGGTTAATGAGTTATCTACCTGTTTTAACTAGTTGGTAAATGAGTTAACTACATAACTTAACTAGCTGTTTAACGAGTTAACTAGGTGACAACTTGTTGATTGATGAGTCGGCAGACTAGTTAGGTGTTTTAACACGTTGGCTGACAACGCGTCCTACTTGGTAGCTGGCTTAACAAGTTGGCCAACTAGTCAGCACACTAGTTAGCTGGGTGAATAGTTGACTGACGAGTTGGCCCACTAGTCAGCTCTGTTAACTAGTTGGATGGCTGGTTTGCTTACCTAACTATTCGGCCAGTTACTAGGACAATTAGTTAGATGGCCTAACTTTGTTGGTTACTAATTAGCTGAGCTAACTTGTTGACTGACAAGTTGGCCGACTATTCGGATGATTGGTTAGCTAATTTAACTAGTTGGCTGGCTAGGCGGCAGACCAGATACCTGACTTAACTAGTTGGCCAGCAAATGAGCCTACAGGTGAGCTGATTTAACTAATTGTCTGCTAAGTCATCCGACAGGTCAGCTGACTTAACTAGTCAGCTGGCAAGATAACCGATTGGTCAGCTGACAACTATTCGACTGGCAAGTGAACTGACTGGTCAGCTGACTTTAGTCGACTGGCGAGTGAGCCAACTCGTCAGAGGACTTAACTTGTCGGCCAGCCAGTGAGCCAACAGGTGAGTTGACTTAACTAGTTGACAGGCGATTGAGGCAAGAGGCAAGCTGTCTTAACTAGGCAGCTTGCTTGTGAGCCGACTGGTGAACTGAATTAACTAGTTGGATGGAGAGCAAGCCGACTAGCTAGCTAACCTGTTGGCCTGTGAGAGAGCTGACAAGTTAGTTGACCTGTGGGCTGGTGAGCAAGCCAACTAGTTTGCTGATTGGTTGGCAGGCAAGGGATCCAACAAATTAGCTGACCTGAAGGAAAGCGAGAAAG
>NW_006971849.1:0-739 GCF_000164805.1 Carlito syrichta | reverse complement strand
CTACCTACTTACTTACATAGCCTGCGGGCTTGCCAGCTGACTTAACTAACTACCTAGCTAAACTGCTGGCCAGCGAGCTTACTTAACTAGGTGATTAAATAGCTAGCCAGCTGGATAGCCACCTGACTTAACTAACTAGCTAGCTAGTTCGCTTACTTGTTACCTAATGTGCTAGCTAGCTTTCTTAATTATCTGACTTAACTCATTAACTAACAGGCTAGCTAGCTGACTCAACCAACTAACTTAACTCATTAACTAAGTAGCTAGCTATCTGACTCATCCAGTTGACTTAACTCGTTAGCTAACTAGCTAGCTAGCCTACTCAAACAGCTGACTAAACCCATTTGCTAACTAGCTAGCTAGCTGACTCACCCAGCTGACTTAACCCTTCAGTTAACTAGCTAACTACCTGGCTCAACCAGCTGACTTAACCCATTAGCTAACTAGCAAGCTAGCTTTCTGAAACAGCTGACTAAGTAAGAAAGCTGTCTTTAGCTTAATTAGCTAGCTGACTTAACTACTTAGCTAGCTGAATTAACTGGCTGACTTAACTAGTTAACTAGTTGACTTAACTACCTGAATTAAAAAGTTAGCTAACTATTTAAGTAGCTGAATAACTAGCTGACTTATCTAATTAGCTAACTAGATCGGTAGCAGACTTAAGTAGCTGACTTAAATAGTTAGCTAATTACTGAGCTAGCTGACTTAGCTGTCTGACTTAGCTGACGTAACCAGTTGG
>NW_006971848.1:2335-3104 GCF_000164805.1 Carlito syrichta | reverse complement strand
CAGGCATGATTCACCTGGCCATCCCTGCCACATTGAAAGTTTGAGAGTCATGCTCTCCCTGTAACCGAGGTGCCCTATGTGAGGGACTAGTGGGTCCCCCTTCGGGAACAAGGTGGCATAAAGGGTGGTCACCCTGGCAGAGACACACCCATGTACTAGGCACTCCCCCCATGAAGGACTCTCTGGGCAAATCTGACCACCCTCTCCAGGGTCCCAGGTCTTTGGAAGGAAGGGGGCCTCGTGGTGGTCCCCGAGAGTAGTGTGGAGGCTGGACATAGTGGGTCATGCCTGTCATCTCGGCACTCTGGTAGGCCAAGGTGAGAGGATGCCCTGAGCTCCTAAGTTCGAGACCAGCCCTGGCACCTTGGCGAGACCTAGTCTCTACAAAGCCAAAAAATGAACCGAGCTTGATAGCGCAGGCCTTTCAATCTGGTCACTCGTGAGGTTGTTGCAGTATGATTGCAGGAGCCCAACCAGTGGAGAACGCAGTGGCCAAGAGTGGGCACCAGTGCTACGGCCTGGGAGACAGAGTGGGACTCTGACTCAGAGTAATAATACCAACCACCACCACCACCACAACCACACACAGGGCTCATGGGCTCAACCTGGCATTCTGACCCTTAGAGGCCCAGGTGAGTGGACAGCAGTAGCCTGCAGCTCAACACCATCCTGACACAGTGAGAGACCTAATATCGGCCATCAAAAATAAATCCAAATATTAGCTGTGTGTGTGCACAGGCCTGTGTTCCAGCCACTCTGGGGACGGAGG
>NW_006971848.1:0-1120 GCF_000164805.1 Carlito syrichta | reverse complement strand
GAGCCCAAGACAGGAGGATGACTGGAGCTCAGGAGCCCAAGGCCAACCTGTAACACACAGGGAAACCCCATCTAGCACCCATCCAAACAGGGCGTTTGGGATCAAGGTGCCCATCATTCAGGTCACTCCGGACCCTGAGGCAGAAGGATTGCCAGAGTCCATGATTTTGAGGCTGGCAGTTAAGGACAGTCGTGTCCCTGGGCCCCAGCATGGGTCACAGAGGCAAACCCTGTCTCCAAAAATATCAGAATTGTATACAGATTCTCAACTGTGTGTGGTGGGTTCACAGGGAGACTGGCTTTGGAACCAAAAAATGGGATTGGGTGGAATAAATTTCCCTGGCTGAGGAATGTGTCTCAGGCCTTTCTTGGCAGAAGGACCTCATTGCCAAGTCCGAGGGTCAGCCTGCCAGGGTCACATTTCTCATCTCGGAGAGGAGAGTTGGAAGGAACCCGGCAAGGGAGCCTCGGGAACTCCCACACCAAAGGGGGGCAGCCACTGAGGAGGCTGGGACTGGAAATTGCCGAGCATGGGTGACCCTCACATTTGAGGGGGCAGGAGGGACGGAATGAGTGCAGAATGTGTGCAGGAGAATTGATTACTTACTTTGTTTGTTTCTTTTCTTTCCTCACTACGTTGCTCAGGGTGCTCTCAAACCACACAACTCGGGTTATCCTCTCAGGGTGGGCATCCAAAAATGCTGCGATCACAGGCTTTCCATTTTGTCCAAATCCTGGTCTTCTTTTTCTTGAACTCTGGACCGGAGGTGACCCTCCCACCGAAGACTGGCCTCAACCAAGGTTTTCTGCGTTTTGCTTGGGGTGGAGTTGAGGGATTGCTATGGTGTCCAATCAGGTCTTGAGCTCCTGGGCTCTGGCCATCTTCCTGTCTCAGCCTCAACAAAAGTCAAGGAGACAGGCACGAGCCACCCGGCCGTCCCCGCCCCCATGTAGATTTGAGAGTAAAGCCCTCCTTTTCCCCATGGCAGTCCCTGGCAGAAGGGAGGGAATTGAACCTAGGGAATGAGGTCAGGGGAGTGGGGGCACCCAGGTTCAGACACGCCCCTGCACCAGGGGCTCTCGCATGGGAGGGCTCGGCAGGCGACTATGGTCAAACTCTC
>NW_006971847.1:0-763 GCF_000164805.1 Carlito syrichta | reverse complement strand
AGCTAGCAAATAAGCTATCTAGCTCTCTAGCCAGCTGACCTAACTAGCTAGCTAACTGGTTAGTTAGCTAGCTAGCTGACTTAACTAGCTAGCTGACTAGTTAGCTGCCTTGCTAGCTGACTTAACTAGATAGTTAGATAACTAGCTGACTTAACTAGCTGATGAAATATTTGGTTGGATAGCAGGCAAGCCAGCTGACTTAATTAGCTATCAACCTGGTTGGCTAGATGACTAGTCAGATGGCTTAACTAGCTAGATACCTGACTGGCTAGCTGGCTAGGCAGCTGGCTAGCTTGCTAGCGGACTGGCAAGCTGGCTAGTCAGCCAGTTTAAATAGCCAGCCGGCTGGCTAGACAGTCGGATAGCCAGCCAGCTTAACAAGCCAGGCACTCTGCTGGTCAGTCGGCTAGCTAGCTCGTTTAACAAGCTGGCCACCTACCTGGCCAGCCTGCTAACCAGCTGACTTATCATGCCAGACACCTAGCTAGCCAGCCGGCTAATCAGCTGACTTAACTAGCTGACAACTAGATAGCCATTGGGCTAGCCAGATAGCTTAAATTGCTAGCCACCTAGCTAGACTACCGGATAAAATCTCACTTAACTCGCTGACTTACCTAGCTAGCAGGCCTTCTCGCCAGTTGACTTAAAGAGCTAGCTACGTAGTCAGCTGGCTAGCCAGCTGATTTAACTAGCTGACATAACCAACTAGCCAGTTGGCTATCCAGCTGTTAACTAGCTAGCTACCTAGCTAGCAGATGGATAG
>NW_006971846.1:0-406 GCF_000164805.1 Carlito syrichta | reverse complement strand
TTCTGGGTCATGATCTTAGGATTTAATGAAGTTGAATAAATGGATTAAGTTTTCATTGATTAGGTTATGGGTTTATACCTGAAAGAACATCTGGTGGGTGGGGAACGCCCCTCACACACCCAACTGTGTATAAAAGACCAGTTGTTATTCCCATTAAACGACTTCTGCACTAGACTGGAGTCCAGTGTCTCTCTCTCTCTCTCTCTCTCTCTCTCTCTCTGTCTCTGTCTCTCTTTCTTCTTCCCCCCAATCGCCGATGCCATCTCCACCTTTGAGGTATCCTGAACCCTGCTGGATCTGGTCTCCGGCAGACCCCTCCCTATCAACATACACAAAAATTAACTCTAAATGGATCAAAGACCTAAATATAAAACCTCAAACTATAAGAATCTTAGAAAGCGCAGGG
>NW_006971845.1:0-726 GCF_000164805.1 Carlito syrichta | reverse complement strand
TGGGGATGTCCATGGGCCCCAGAGGACGTGGAATGCACAGAGAGAGTGGAGGCTGGAGGTGGGAGCCACACGGGACAGGCCTCAGGAGCAGCCCTTGGTGTCTAGCACAAGTGTGGACTCCGGCCCGGGAGTATGCACCATCCTCTGCTCTGAGCAGTAGCCATGAATGCCCCATGTTCCTGCCTGCTCACATCAGCCATGTCAGGAATCCTGTGCCCCCATACACACCCAAACCTCTCCAGGCAGCACCCCATTCAGTGTCCATGGAGCCCAGCCTCTTTTCCTCACTGATCCCGTTTATACAGTTATGCATCTAACTCTTCATTGCACTGTTGGGAAAATGAGGCCAAGAGACAGGAACTGGCCCAGACAAGAGGAGGTGGACAGAGTCCAGAGTGTCAGAAAGGGCTTTGGCTTTGCAGTCCTCAGCTCTACCCTGCCCATCAGACTTGCTTTGAAAATGACAGGTTCTGTAATTCTCAGGGGTTGCTCCCTCCTTCTCTACACAGGGTCTTTTATCTCTCCATATCCCCACAGGAACATGAGCATGCGCACTCATACATCACAGTTCTCAAGTAGGGATGGTGAAGGTGGGAGCAGAGAAGGAGCAAGCACTAGGAAGTAACAAATGGGGAGAAGAAAGAGGTTGGCGGCAGCTCTGCCTTGGGGCATGGGCATTCCCTCTCCTTGTGCATGCACAGAGAACCATGGCATGGGCTGGAGGAG
>NW_006971844.1:0-550 GCF_000164805.1 Carlito syrichta | reverse complement strand
TCCTCTGCCCTGGGGAAGGCCGGGGCAGGAAGATGGTCATATCCTGGGAGCTTAAGACCAGGCTGGACACAATAACGAGCCCCACTTTGACCCCAAGCAAATACCAGAAACCCTTGGGTGAGGGCAGGCATCAGTGGGGGAATCACCTATGGCCCAGAGATAAAGATCTAGCAGGAAGACCAGTATGTCGACCAAATGGAAAGCTTGTGATTGCAGTAGTTTGGGAGGCCCAGGCCGAGAGGTTGGCTTAGTTGGGCAGTTTTAGAACAGCCTGGGAAACCTAGTGAGGAAAGAAAACAAGGAAAGAAAGAAAGAGAGAGACAGAAAGAAAGAAAGAAGGAAGGAAGGAAAGAAAGAAAGACAAAGAAAGAAAGAAAGAAAGAAAGAAAGAAAGAAAGAAAGAAAAGAAATCCATTCTCCTGCAAATTTTCTGCCCTCAGTCCTTCCCCCTCACCCACTCCATGTGTGAGGGTCCCCGAAGCTCAAACCCTTCCAGACCCCAATGCCCCCAAAGCCTGCCCCCACTTTGGTGCAGTAGTTCCTGAGGCTG
>NW_006971843.1:0-764 GCF_000164805.1 Carlito syrichta | reverse complement strand
ATTTTTTAACATGCCATAATTTTTATTGCCTTGGCAATAAGTACAGCTGCAGCCAGAACATTTAAAATACATTAAAAATCAATTTTTGTTCACATTTAATGGTAGACAATGCTTCAGGCTCATGTATTGACATTACAAGATTGTTGAACTTTAGTGTAAAAAGATCTCCCTGAATCAGTGATTCTATATTGTTATTTTTAATTCATATGCTGTTTGAAGCAGAGCATTCAGATTGACATAGATGAACGTAATATGCACAAAGTTGTAGTACTTTGTATCCTCTCACCCGAACCTCCGTAGCCCGCAATGATGATTAGGTTTTAATCTTTTAAAAATGTATTTATTTGTTTGTATTTATTATAAAGATGTGGAGTACAATTCAGGGTTGTGTATATTAACACTGATTATGCAGGTACCCTTGTTAATGAGGTATGCCTTCCCCTCCCCTAACAGTTTCCCTCAAATGCCAATCACTCACCCACCTCCTGACAGATGCCCACTACTGCCAATCCCTTTCTTATAGTATTGTAATTGCTCAAGGTCTGCTTATGAGTGAGAATATATGGTCCTCTGTTCTTTGTTTCTGTAAGAGTTTACTGAGCCCACAATTATTAATATCTCCCATCACTGGCATGGTTTCTGAAAATAACTAAATGTTGATACATTATTGCCTGAAATCTGTTATTTAAATACTTATTATTATTTCTCTTGTATATTTCTAGAGATTCTGAAATATTTTCCAAGCTATATTTACTATTATAATT
>NW_006971842.1:0-617 GCF_000164805.1 Carlito syrichta | reverse complement strand
TTGGGGTCTGTACTTTTTTGCAGTTTTGAGATTTAATTGAGGGGGGAGCTGTGATTCAAAATCTATCTGCAGATCCCAGTATCCAATGACAGGTGTATGGGCACTCTGGAACCCACTTCCCACTGCCTTATAAGCTGTTCATGCAGTGGGAGTATAGGTTTGCTCCCTGGAAGCACAATGAGGTAAGAAAAAGACAAATAATAGGGAAAAAAAGGAGGGTGACAAGACAAAGTTGGAGAGAGAGAAGAGTAAGAGGGAAAACAGACAGATGTACCAACTAACAAATGAAAAGAGAAACAAAGACAGAAAAGAGTAAAATGTAAAAAAAAACTAAAACATACAGTCATACAAACACACAGTCCAATAAAAACCTGCCTATTGATGTGCTCTTCCCATATACAAACAGGAAGTCTAAAGAATAGGGGAAAAATCCATGAAATAACAGAAACAAAGCAAGTACAAAAATGTTATCAAAAACAGAAAGACAAAAAAAAACTAAAACAAAAAAATGAGCAAAACAAACAGACAAAAAATAAAATAAAATAAAATAAAGGAACCAAACTTGCTCTGAGGTCATTGCTGTAAGTCCAACGTCCTTTCAGTTATGATCTCTAGCC
>NW_006971841.1:0-1027 GCF_000164805.1 Carlito syrichta | reverse complement strand
GTGGGACTGCTTTGATCGCTTCTGTGCCCAATGTCCTCTCTGTCTTTGGGGTCGTTTTTCCCATGAGCTCACACACATCTTTGTTGTGGGGCCCGAGTGTGGACGGTGGAGGCAGGCCTTCTAGGATGTATGACTGAAGGCACGGATGGACTTGCTCCCCTTAGAAAACTTCCCACAAACGACAGGAAGAAAGTGCCTTTTTCTCTCTCATGCTTGAGGGTGACTCCTCATGCTGGGTGGCAGGAGTGTTGGTGGTGGCGGTGGTGTTGATTATTATTATTTGGAGTCAGAATCCCACTCTGTCATCCAGCCCTTAGTGTAGGTGCATGTTCAAGACCACTGCAGACTCCAGCTGCTGGGCTCAGGCGATCATCCCACAACAGCCCCTGAGTGGCTGGAAACACAAATCTGTGAAACCATGCCTGGATAATCTTTGAATTTATTTTTATTGGCCGAGACAAGGTCTTGCCAGGGTCCCAGACTGGTCTTGAACCCACAAGCTCACCCGTTCACTCACCTCGACCTCTGAAGGGCTGGGATACCAGGCTGAGCCCTTGAGCCTGGCCTTTGGTTTGTGGCAGTGGTGGTTGGTATCATCATGCTGAGTTGGAGTCATGTAGTGCAAGGGCCTGTTCTCAGTAACCGTGTCCTCCACCGCCTGGGCTCTGGTGATCCTCCTGTTGCATCCTCCCGAGTGGTAAGGATGACTGGCATCTTGACCTCAGACCCCCTGTTTGGATGGATGCAGAGATGGTGTCTCACTGCATGTCCCAGGCTGGCCTTGGGCTCCTGGGCTCCAGCCATCCTCCTGCCTCTGCCTCCCAGTGTGCTGGGATTCCAGGCATGGGTCGATGAACCAGGGCTTCTCATTCTTTTTCGACGAAGGATCGAGGCCTGGTTAAGGAACTCAGCCCTATCCTCTCAGTGCTTTGGGAGGCCATGGTCAATGGCCGGCTCTAGCCTGTGGGTCGAGACCCACCTGAGCAACTCGGTGAGAGCTTGTCTCTACCCTCCATCCCTAATGAGC
>NW_006971840.1:0-690 GCF_000164805.1 Carlito syrichta | reverse complement strand
TTAGCTGTCCTGTTTGCTTACAAGCATGCCGACAAGTTAGTTGACCTGTTGCTGGTGAGTGAGCCAACTAATTTGCTGACCATAGGCAAGTGAGGGAGCCAACTAGTTAGCTGACCTGATGGAAATTGAGGGAGCCCACTAATTAGCTTACCAGCTAGCTGTATTGCTAGGAA
Organism: Carlito syrichta; assembly: GCF_000164805.1. NCBI lineage: Eukaryota > Metazoa > Chordata > Mammalia > Primates > Tarsiidae > Carlito > Carlito syrichta. The sequence goes on along the minus strand of NW_006971840.1, from coordinate 517 downwards.
ACTAGATAGCTATGTAACTAGCTGATTTGCTAGCTGACTTAACTAGCTAGCTGATTAGTTAGCTGGCTATTTAGCTTACATAACTAGCTAGCAAACAAGCTATCTAGCTCTCTAGCCAGCTGACCTAACTAGCTAGCTAACTGGCTAGTTAGCTAGCTAGCTGACTTAACTAGCTAGCTGACTAGTTAGCTGACTTGCTAGCTGACTTAACTAGATAGCTAGATAACTAACTGACTTAACTAGCTGACGAGATATTTGGCTGGATAGCAGGCAAGCCAGCTGACTTAATTAGCTATCAACCTGGTTGGCTAGATGACTAGTCAGATGGCTTAACTAGCTAGATACCTGGCTGGCTAGCTGGCTAGGCAGCTGGCTAGCTTGCTAGCAGACTGGCAAGCTGGCTAGTCAGCCAGTTTAAATAGCCAGCCGTCTGGCTAGACCGTCGGATAGCGAGCCAGCTTAACAAGCCAGGCACTCTGCTGGTCAGTCGGCTAGCTAGCTCGTTTAACAAGCTGGC
>NW_006971839.1:0-767 GCF_000164805.1 Carlito syrichta | reverse complement strand
TTCTCTGATTGCTTTAGCCAGGACTTCCAATACTATGTTGAACAGGAGGGAAGAGAGTGGGCATCCTGTCTAGTTCCAGTTTCAGGGGAATTGGTTTCCAATTTTTGTCCATTTAGGAGTATGCTGGCTGTGGGTTTCTCGTAGATGGCTTTTACTATTTTGAGGTATGTTCCCCGTATGCCTAGATGTTCAAGGGTTTTTATCAAGAAGGGGTGCTGGATTTTATCAAAAGCTTTTTCTGCATCTAGTGATATGATCATGTGGTTTTTGTTTTGACATCTGTTGATGTATTTAATTACATTTATGGTTTTACGAATATTGAACCAGCCTTGCATGCCAGGAATGAAGCCTACTTGGTCATGATGGATGATTTTTGAGATGTATTGCTGAATCCGGTTTGCTAGGATCTTGTTGAGAATTTTAGCATCTATGTTCATCAAAGATATTGGCCTGTAGTTCTCTTTCTTTGTTGGATCTTTACCTGGTTTGGGTATCAATGTGATGTTGGCTTCGTAAAATGATTTGGGGAGAGTTCCATCTTTTTCAATCGCCTGGAATACCTTCAGTAGGATTGGTATCAGCTCCTCCTTAAATGTCTTGTAGAATTCTGCTGGAAAGCCTAGATAGGTGACTTAACTAGTTGGCTAGCGAGGTAGCTAGCTGACCTAATGAGTTGTTTAATGAGTTAGCTAACTGTTTTAACTAGTTGTTAAATGAGTTAACTAGCTGAATTAACTAGTTGGTTAACGAGTTAGTTAGGTGACAAC
>NW_006971838.1:0-808 GCF_000164805.1 Carlito syrichta | reverse complement strand
GGGTGATAGAGTGAGACTCCACTCAAAAAAATAAAAAATTAAAAAAAATTAAAAGACTACTTCGTTAGTGGATTCTTGAATAGCCACTTATCCCTTGAAAAATTTTTGGATAGGTGTGAACACATGATTTCTTCACTTCTTGGGAATGAAATCCACCATGTCTACCACATTTGGCAGAGAACAGTACACAAGTTCTTGAAGCCTAAGAATTGCTCTGTAGTCAATGACACTGCCATTATGATGTCAAAGTTCTGAGGCTGATTTCATAAATTACAATTTGACATGCTTGTTTCTCTGACTTTACTTGCCTCTTTTAATCTAAACATTATGCTTTTTGTCAATCCACAGATTCAATGAAATAACCATTAAGATAACATAATTCTTCTCACACATGGAAATTACAATAAAGAATTCATATGAAACCATAAACAATGAAGAATAGCCAAAAGAATCTTATCAAAAGAAACAGAGCAGGAGCTATCTCAGTTTCACACTTCAAACTTACTCTATGTTTACAGTAATCAACACAGCCAGATATTGGTACAAGAATAGGTCCATAGGCCAATGGATCAAGACAGAATGAAATCCTCAAATTCTCAACCAACTCACCTTTCAAAAAACCTCAAAGACCAACTGGGTAAAGGAGAACACATTCTTTAAAGGTGTTGGGAAAGGCTGCCAAGAAGCACAAGATTAAAACAGGACCAATATCTGTCACCAGACACATTAACTCTAAATGGATCATAGACCTAAATGTAAAACAACCAAATTATAATAATCTTAGAAAACGCAGGAGACACCATTAGGG
>NW_006971837.1:0-3246 GCF_000164805.1 Carlito syrichta | reverse complement strand
GTGACTCTGGACCAAATGGACTTAATTGATACGTACAGAAACTCCAACCAAAGACCAGAGAATACACATTCTACTCATCACCACATGGAATGAGTATTTTAAGAATGACCACATAATTGGCCATAAATCAAGAATAAGCAATTTTAAAAGGACCGAAATTCTACCATGCACCTTCTAAAAATAAACATTGACACCAACAAGTTTCCCCCAAAACCCCCAAAGACATGGACACTAAACAGCATGATACTAAACAACTCCTAGGTCAATGATGAAATCAAAACAGAGAGCAAAAGGTACCTGGAAACAAATGAAAATGAAGAAACATCTTACCAAAATCTCTGGGACGCCTTAAAATCTGTAGTAAGAGGGGAATTTATATCCATACAAACACACATGAAGAAAATGGAAGGACCACAAACTAACAGCCTAACAAGCCACCTAAGGAAGCTGGAAAAGCAAGACCAGAAAAACCCTAACGTCAACAGAAGAATCCAGATCACCAAAATAAAAGGACAAATCCAAGACATAGAAGACAAAAAGATAATGCAAAAAAAAAAAAAAAATCAATGAAACAAAAAGCTGGTTCTTCGAAAGGATAAAGAAGATCGATGGTCCCCTGGCTAGACTGACCAATAAAAAACAAGAAAAAAATGAAAATAAGCACAATCAGAAACACAAAAATGAAGTCGCATCTGACTCTGAAGAAATACAAAAGATCATTGGAAACTACTATGTGCACTTGTATGGAAACAAGCTTGAAAACCTTAAGGAAATGGAGAACTATCTTACCTCACACAACCTACCTTGATTGAAACAAGAAGAAGTTGAGACCCTAATTAGATCAATAACAATCAAGGAAATTGACTATGTACTAAGAAAACTACCCACAAAAAAAGCCCTGGTCCAGATGACTTTCCAGCAGAATTTTACAAGTCATTTACGGAGGAGTTGATACCAATCCTACTGAAGGTATTCCAGGCAATTGGAAAAGATGGAACTCTCCCCAAATCATTTTTCGAAGCCAATATCATATTGATACCCAAGCCAGGTAAAGATCCAACAAAGAAAGAGAATGACAGGTCAATATCTTTGATGAGCATAGATGCTAAAATCCTCAACAAGATCCAAGCAAACCTGATTCAACAAACATCTCAAAATCATCCATCATGATCAAGTAGCTTCATTCCTGGGATGCAAGGCTGGTTCAACATTCATAAAACCATAAATGTAATTAAATGCATCAACAGATGTCAAAGAAAAACCACATGATAATATCATTAGATGCAGAAAATGCATTTGATAAAATCCAGCACCCCTTCGAGATAAACACCCTTGAACATTCAGGCATACGGGGAACATACCTCAAAATAGTAAAAGCCATGTATGAGAAACCCACAGCCAGCATACTCCTAAATGGACAAATATTGGAACCATTTCCCCTGAAAACGGGAACAAGACAAGAATGCCCACTCTCACCCCTCCTGTTCAACATAATATTGGGAGTCCTGGCTTGAGCAATAAGAGAAGAGAAGGCAATCAGGGGTATCCAAATAGGAAAAGACGAAGTCAAGTTATCTCACTTTGCAGATGATATGATTGTGTATCTTGAAAACCCAAGAGAATCTGTCAAAAACCTCCTTACCCTGATAAAGGCCTTTGGCAAATTCTCAGCATACAAAATAAATGTGCAAGAGACAATCGCATTTCTTTACACCAATAATAAACAAACAGAAACCTAAATAAAAAGCACAATTCCATTCACAATACTCACAAAAAATAAAATAAAATACCTTGGCAACTACCTAACCAGAGACGTGAAAGACTTTTACAATGATAACTCCAAAACACTGCTCAAAGACGTCAAACATGACACAAACAAGGGGAAAAATATGGCATGCTCACGGATTGGAAGAATTAACATTGTGAAGATGTCCATCTTACCTAAGGAAATCTACAAATTCAATGAAATACCCATCAAATTACCAAGAACATTCTTCTCAGACCTAGAAACAACAACACAGGAATTCATATGGAAACACAAACGTCCAAGAATAGCCAGAACAATCATCAGCAAAAAAAAACAAAGCAGTTGGTGTCACATTACCAGACTTCAAACTCTACTATAAAGCTACAATCATCAAAACAGCTTGATATTGGTATAGGAACAGGCATATAGATCAATGGAATAGAATTGAGATTCCAGAAGCAAAACTTCAATTTCTCAACCAACAATCTTCGGCAAAGACTCCACTGGGGAGAAGAGAACCTATTCAGTAAATGGTGCTGGGAAAATTGGCTGAGCACATGCAGAAAATTGAAACAGGACCCCTATCTATCCCCATGCACAAAGGTTAACTCCAAATGGATCAGAGACCTAAACGTAAAACCTCGACCAATAAAAACCTTAGAAAATGAAGGACAAATCCTCATGGAGATTGGAACTGGCAGCCAAATCCTGAACAAAACTCGAAACCCACAGGTCATAAGAGACAAGAAAGACAAGTGGGACCTTATCAAACTGACAAGCTTCTGCAAAGCCAAAGAAACCATCAAGAGAGCAGGGAGGCAGCCTACAGACTGGGAAAAAGTATTTTCCAACACCAGGTCTGACAAAGGCTTGACATCCTGTATTTACAAGGAACTCAAACGTACTGAAAAGAAAAAAACAAACAACTCCATTATAAAATGGGCAAAAGATATGAACAGACACTTCACAAAGGAAGACATCTGAGTTGCCAACAGACACATGAAGAAATGTTCAACCTCACTAATCATCAGGGAGATACAAATCAAAATCACACTGAGATATCACCTCACTCCAGTCAGAATGACAATCATCAACAACTCAAAAAATAACAGGTTCTGGAGAGCGTGTGGCAAAAAGAGAACACTGCTACACTGTTGGTGGGGGTGTAAACTAGTGCAACCTCTGTGGAAAGCAGTGTGGCGATTCCTAAAAGCTCTAAATATCAACCTCCCATATGACCCCGCAATCCCGCTTCTGGGAATATATCCTGAAGAACTGAAATCACTCTATAAAAAAAGATACCTGCACCTGTATGTTTATCGCAGCATTGTTCATAATAACAAGAACGTGGAAGCAACAATGCTGCCCATCAAAAGAGGACTGGATTTTAAAAATGTGGCACATATACATGATGGAATACTATGCAGCCATACAAAAGAACAAATTCATGAATTTCACAGCAACTTGGATGGAACTAGAGTCTATAATACTGAGTGAGG
>NW_006971836.1:0-853 GCF_000164805.1 Carlito syrichta | reverse complement strand
TTTTAATTTAAACTTACAGATATGGAATCCCTACTCCAAAGTGTCCCCTACCTATTTGAAGGAAATATTGAATCACATTTCCCTTGTATTTTAAACCAATTTCGATTTTTCAAAGTGTATTTCCACTGAATCCCCGAGGATTTTCTCTACCTAAGACATAATGGTGTACTCTGCAACAATGTCTCAGATTAATCTGATACTTTTTATCAACAAGCCTTGAAAATCATGCACACACACAAAAAGAGACCATTGGGAGTCCTATGTTTAAAAACCAAAATATCATGAAGTTTTATAAAGAAGTATTTGGGCTCCACATTCATATAAAAATTTAGATCATTGAAAATTCTGGAAAGCTGACTTTGATGTTCATGAAGCAATGTTCAAATCCCGAGAGAAAAACGGCTCAAAGGCTGGAAAATAATATGAAAAACATCCAGAAGCGTCTAAACCAAAGAAAGTGATGAAATATTATTAGGTTGTGCTATGACCAAACTCCAACAAGTCTCTGTGGCCATAGTAATAAAAGACTACATCGTGGGGAAACCCCTCAGGGACCTCCCACTGTGGGAGCTCTTCTGTCCTCTCAATAACTTCTGCTTGAAAACAAAAAGAATACATTGCCCAATGGATTCTTGAATGGCCACTTACCCCTGGAGACGTTTTTGGATAGGTGTGAACACCTTGCTTCCTTCAATTCTTGGGAATGAAAATCCACCATGTCTTCCGCTTTTGTCAGAGCACTGTACATAAATCCTTGATACTGAAGGCTTGCTCAGTAGTCAAGGTCCCGCCCATTATGATGTTAAAGTTCTGAGGCTGATGTCATGAATGGCAATCTGACATGCTTGCTTTC
>NW_006971835.1:0-802 GCF_000164805.1 Carlito syrichta | reverse complement strand
TTCTCCAGAGAATTATAATAAACTCCAGAGTTTACAAAACATAATATTCATATCCAAGATAACAATTCAAAATTCTAGCAATGAAAAAATTAAGAACAATCTGATCAATTTCAAGAGAAGAAACCTTAGGAAGATAATTACAACAGACTTATTACATGAAAGGAAATAAAGTTCAAATTACAAAAGACTTCCTCTCATCAGATATCACAGAGATGAATAGAAAGTGGAAGAGAACATCATCAAACAGCTGAAGGGAAACAAGTATCTACCCCCAATTCTGTATCCACCTAAAATACCCTTTAGAAATGAAAGCAGGCTGGGCTTGGTGGCTCAACCTGTAACCCCAGCACTTTGGGAGGCCAAGGCAAGTGGATTGCCTAAGCCCGCAGGTTCGAGACCCACCCGGGCAACTTGACAAGACTTAATCTCTACAATAAATCAAAAATTAGCTGGGCATGGTAGCAGGCCTGTAGTTCCAGCTACTTGGAACTCTAAGGTGGAAGGATCACCACAGCCCACCCAGTCTGGGCCACAGAGTAAGACTCCAACAAGAAAAGAAAGACAGAAAGAAAGACAGAAAGACAGAAAGAAAGACAGAAAGAAAGAAAGAAAGAAAGAAAGAAAGAAAGAAAGAAAGAAAGACAGAAAGAAAGAAAGAAAGAAAGAAAGAAATGAAAGAAAGAAATGAAAGAAAGAAATGAAAGCAAATAATAACATTTGCAGATAAAGAAAAACAGAGAGAGTGTGTTCCGATCAGATCATTCTACAAGAAATGCTAAAGCATTAAAATGACTGAAAAGAA
>NW_006971834.1:0-768 GCF_000164805.1 Carlito syrichta | reverse complement strand
GAAAAATAGAGAGATCGTGACACCGAGACTATATAGGAAGTGGCACTTATTATGCTGGCTAGCACAGCGGGCCCAAGAATTTCATGCATTCAAATATCAAGCTTGAGCATGCCAGAACAGGAGACGTGGGGTCTTATACCCTCATTTAGGTAAGGGAAAGGGGTCGTGTTGAGTGATTACATATTTCCTTTGTAATCTTACAAGGTTGTACTCAGCAAAATCAGATTTTTCAAAGAACAAATGGTTTCCAGGAACTGCAGGCTTGTAAACTGTCAACTTCAGAAGGGGGGCTTTTGGATAAGTCTGTGAATTAGCCACTGTTTTTGTATATCCATTAAATGACTAGTCTTTGGGCCATTTGGCCTTTCCCAAATAAAACCTGCCTGGTGCCCTGGCGGGTCTTTAAAGTTGCAACTTGCGTTTCAAAAGGAAATACCTTTAACTGCTATCAACTCTTTTCCTGCCCTGGGTTAGTGATTGCCATGAGGCCAACTGCTGATCCTGAACCAGCTACGTTTCTGTGTTTATTCACTCAATCATACAAGAAATATATTTGACCATTTGCCACATCCTGACACAACATGATTGCTGCCAAGGTGTGTCACAAAGAGCTAATTAGGTGAACTCTCTGGGGTGGGGGGCGTTTCCTGCAAGAGACTTGCAATTCACAAACTCATGACTTTGGCCTTGACAAGGAATCAAAAGTTTACTAGAGATTATTATGCTAAACCATGAATGGTTGGGCTGTCCTGGTCTTACATCTGAAGG
>NW_006971833.1:0-11062 GCF_000164805.1 Carlito syrichta | reverse complement strand
CTCAGTAAGGATGGAAAAATAAAAGACAAAGTATAATATTTTCAATGTAATTCTAAGTCCCGCAATTTCGAAAAGCAATTTGAAATGAAAGCTCTGTCTACTTCATTGGGTAGAGAGTTTCTTCTTTAAAACTCATTTTTAAAAAATCTTGTGCTAAGTAACACCATTTGTATATTGTGGTACATTTTCCATAGTCTTCTATTTTCTCTCATTTTCTCCTTTATTGAAGGCATAATATTTTCTGAGCTACTCAAAAATCTTGTATTTAAAAGAGATAACCAAATTCTAGTTTTGCATCAATTTTAATTTTTTAAAAAACTCATAATTTTCTTTTAATTTTAGTCAGCTTGATCTGACAAAAATTTCACAAGATGTATCTTCCACAATCCTTCTACAACTTTCTTATCCATTCATTTCAACCTCTATCATTTGTTTCATGATGTATTCATTCATTCATTCTGAAGCAACCTCTAAATATTCTCTAACCTAAGCAAAATTACTCCTTCCTTTCTAAACAAAACACATCATTATACCTTACTGCATAACTGGTTTTTTTATTTCTAGTAGTTTTAATTACACATGAACATTTTATGACTTAATCACGTAAATACCAATAAAAACTCAGGATGTAAGCAATTTTGAACTGCTATTTACTAATATTTTATAAATGCATATTGTATAATTTCTAGAACCATCAGCTCTCCCTTAGAACAAATTTTCACATGAAGCAAGAATATTTTACTAACAGATCCAAATATACTTTTGTCTTTATGTAAAATTTAAAGAAGCCAAAAGTTAATCAACTTAAACTTATGTTCAGCAATTAGTGTCTGCATATTTTATCTTATTGGAAAATATTCTCCGCTTGTATACCTAATTCTGAATTGTACCCCACATCTCTAAAATAAAATATTTAAAAGAAAAAAGAATATAATCTAGATAACTGATGAGCATCCATCATTTTACCTAGAAGAATTCTAAAGGCATAGAGATTTGATAAACTATGCAAGTAAACATTATAAGACATAACTATTCTAAAAGTCTCCTTATAAACATCTCTTATTTAATTTACTTTTTTTAGCAATTATGCTTGGAAAATCTTCTGCGCCATTAGATAAAGCTAGCCATCAGAAGCAGATGCGAGAAGAGACAGAAAACCTAATAGGGAAACAGTTAGACCGGTCTGGTAATAAGCTTTCAGTCAACCCCCTTGGACTAGGGCAAAACCACTCACTTCCTGGATTTCAAAAACACACAATACCTCCAGCCCATGGGTACCAAGTGCCAACCGATCTGCTCACTACTGGTCTCTGTTTATACTGACGGAGGCTTAGTACTAACCAATCACTTCAGCTAGTGCCAACCAATCAGCTCGCTGCTGATGCTAGCCAATCAGGTGACTCCTGGCTCTACAAAGCCCGGCTTTGGCGGCCGGCTTGGGAAGCTTGTCTCTCCTTGGGATGAGTTTCTGCTTCTTAACCCTCCGATTGTTGGAGTCCCCCATTCTTCTTGGGCGTGAGATCAGAACCCAAATCTGAAAAGCATCTGAAGATTGCCAGTCCTGAAGGAAGACCACCGGACATGAGAATTTTCATTCATAATAAGTTTATGGCTCACTAATTCTGTGGTATGTACTATGAATTGCATAATCTTACTGTTCATGCATTTTAAACTATGGATATATTGATTATTATGTTTCTAAATAACTAGTTTGTAAAATTATGACAGAAACAATCAATGTACCAAGGAATAAATGTATTAACTAGAATTAATTTCTTCTCAGCTATATGAAGAACTAGGAAAAAAATTATTTTTTCTTTGCTTTTGCCTATTTTTTGTTGCTTTCCATATTTTAAATTGAGGCATTATAGTTGTATACATTTATGGGGTACAGTATAGTATTTCAGAACACATATACAATGTCTAATGATCAAATCAATAAAATTACCAGAGTTGTCTCTTGAATATTTATCATTTCCTTGATCCGGACACATTTAATATCCACTCTTCAACCTATTGGAAAATACACATTATTTTTGTCTCAAAATTTTTTCTCACATACAAAGAAGGTGAAATGCCCTGTAACATTGGGGAAAAGAGAGAGTAGATCCCTGGACAAGATTAACAGACACAGTAATGCTTTCTACTGAGTTTAGGAGAAAGAAGAAGCAAGATGTCTACCTTCTGTTGCCTTCTTATGACCAAGGCATTTTACTGCAAAGAAGATCAATGAGTACCTTTTCTTTCCACTCCACTCCCCTCTCCAAATTTTTATTACTTTTTATTTTCTCAGGTGGTGGCTCTCAAACTTCAGCATGCTTATATCGCTTTGCAGACAACATAATTGTATACTTCAAAAACCCAAGAGAATCTGTCAAAAACCACCTTGCACTGATGAAGGACTTTGGCAAAGTCTCAAGGCACAAAATAAATGTGCAGAAGTCAGGCACATTCTTATACGCCAACAATAAACATAGAAACCCAAATAAAATGCACAATCCCATTCATAATAGCCACATACAAAAAAAGAAATACCTTGGCACTTTCCTAATCAGAGAAGTCAAGGACCTTTACAATGAAAACTACAAAACACTGCTCAAAGAAAGCAAAGATGACACAAACAAATGGAAAAATATTCCATGCTCATGGACTGGAATATTCAACGTTGGTGAGATGTCCATCCTACCAAAGACAATCTACAGATTTAACCCACTACCCATTAAAATACCAGTAGCATTCTTCTCAGACCTAGAAATGACAATACAGGAATTCATGTGGAAACATAAATAACCACGAATAGCCAAAACAATCCTCAGCAAACAAAACAAAACAAAACAAAAACAAAAAACGGGAGTCATCACACTCCCAGACTTTAAACTTTATTTAAAAGCTACAATAATCAAAGCAGCCTGGTATTTGGTACAGGTAAAAGGCATATGGACCAAATGGAACAGGATAGAGGTTCCAGAAGCAAAACCTCAATTTCTCAACCTCCATCACCAACCACTGGGGAAAAGAGAACCTATTCAGTAAATGGTGCTGGGAAAACTGACTGATGACATGCAGAAGATGAAAACAGGACCCCTACCTATCCCCATACACAAAAATCAACTCTACATGGGTCAAAGACCTAACTGTAAAACCTCAAACTACAAGAACCTTAGAAAATGCAGGAGACACCCTTATGCAAATTAGAACTGGCAATCAATTCCTGATCAAACTCCCAAGTGCCCATGCCATAAGAGATAAGACAGACAAGTGGAACATCATCAAACTGACAACCTTCTGCAAAGACAAAGAAACCATTGATAGAGTAGGGAGACAGCCCACAGACTGGGAAAAAATATTTGTCAACTGCATATCTGACAAAGGCCTTACATATAGGATCTACAAGGAACTCAAACGTGCCAAAAGGGGAAAAAAAGCCCTATTAAAAAGTGGACAAAATATATGAATAGACACTTCTCAAAAGAAAACATACAGTCAACAGATACTAAAAAATGCTCTGCCTCACTAGTCATCAAAGAAATGCAAATTAAAACTACACTGAGATACCACCTAACTCCAGTCAGGATGGCCGTCATCACTAACTCAAAAAACAACAGATGCTGGAGAGGATGTGGCCAAAGGGAACACTTCTATACGGCTGTTGGGAGTGTAAACTAGTACAGCCTCTGTGGAAAACAATGTGGCTATTCCTAAAAGATCTAAAAATCAGTCTCCCATATGACCCTGCAATTCCCCTACTGGGAATACACCAGGAGGAACTCAAAGCACTCTATGAAAAAGATGCCTGCACACGTATGTTTATTGTAGCATTATTCACAATAGCAAAAACATGGAAGCAACTGTGATGCCCATCGAAAGAGGACTGGATTTTTAAAACGTGGTACATATAAACGACAGAATGTTACACAGCCATAAAGAAGGACAAAATAATGAACTTTGCCGCAACTTGGATGGACTTAGAGGCTGAGTGATCGATCACAGAAACAAAGAACCGAGTATCACATGTTCTCACTCACAAGCGGATCTTGAACAACTATCGTAATACTACAAGAAAGGGATTGGAAGTAGTGGGAAACTGCCAGGGGAGGGGGAGCACACCTCATCAAAAGGGTAACTGCATAATGGACATTTGTATACCGAACCCTGAATTGTATCCCACATATTAAAGATTAAAAATTAAATAAAATAACTTTAGCATGCTTAAGAATAACTGGACAGCTTGAGAAAATTCAGGTTGTTGGTCCCACCTCTGGTATTATTGATCCAAAAAGTCTGGGGTGGAGCTCCAAAAAGTTGCATTTCCAGTAAGTGTGCAGGTGATGCTGCTGCAGCTGCCTAGAGACCAGATATGGAAAATATTCCTCTGGGGCCTATTAGTGGTCTCAAATTGGTTCATGTAGTGGCAGCACGTGGCAATGTTTCAAATGTCAGTTTCTGGGTAACATCCATGCTAACTGAATTTCAATTGTTGGACTAAGTTATACCCTGGTTCTTTCTCATTTAGAAAAGCATTCTTAAAAAGAACTTATTCAAATAGTATTGCAATTTCAAACCAAAAAATTATTATTTTTAAAAATTCAACAATTACAGCAATTGAGAATCAATATGTTTTCCATCTTTTCTTCTTCTGTGCTTTAAAATCTGGAATAATATTATATTTATACATTCAAAAAGAAATTTTAAACCCAAATAATGTTAATTATGCCCCCAAAATCTGGCATGATGAAAATTTTGATTAAAGAAAGAGAGGAAAAATATCAAATAATTCTCCATACTTGAATTGTGCACTTGAATCAACACTGCGGATTGCTGTGGAACATATTTAAGTCTTTAAACAATCATACTGTGTTTGTGATGCAGGTGCTGAGGAGTACTGTATGCTTTATTTTATTATATAAATAAATAGTATAATACTGTAAATTGTACCTAACATCATAGGGTGAAAAGTTCAAGGTTTTTTCTGCCGTCTTCTGCTCAACCTTCTCCGCTAGAAGTCAACACAGTTAATGATTTGTGTGTGTGTGTGTGTGTGTGTGTGTGTGTGTGTGTGTGTGTGTGTGTGTGTGAACAGTTCAGGTTATTTTCTGTACATATGCATATGGGTTTTAGAATGCCAAGCCCTCTAGAGCAGATGGCAGCAGGGATCAACTTGGAATAATACAAACAGAAAACATCGTTCAGTTCAAAAAACACGTTTACTGGACACCTCCTGTAGGCAAGTCATTGTGATACATTTTACAGAAGGTATAGGATTGAGCAGTCACATTGGTCTGACTTCCATTAGTGTGTGTTTCCGAAATATACAAACACCACTATTGCAAAATAATTCAAAAGGGTTATACAGCATTAAAGAATGTGTTATGAGAGAAAAAGAATGAGGGATTGACTCTATCTTAAGGTGTTAAAGTTTTTTACCTATGTTTCTATAGGTGTCTGTTTCCTCTCTTATTTTAAGTAGCAATCATTTTATAAATCCAGGTGTTCCTATGTTGGGTGCATATATATTTGAATATCTCTTGCTGGTTGGTTGAGCTGTTTATTATTATGCAGTATTTCTTTTTAAGTTATTGATTTGAAGTCTACTCAGTCTGATTTAAGAAGAGCTACCCTTGCTCCTTTTTTGCTATCCATTTGCCTGGAAAATCTTTCTCCAGTCCCTTACTTTGAGCCTGTGGGTGTCTTTCACAGGGAGATGGGTTCCTTGGAGGCAGAAGAATGTTACATTATGTTTCTTTATCCAGTTTGCTACTCTATGACTCTTCAGTCCATCACACTTAACTTAATTATTGATATGCAACAGTGCTTCTTAATTTTTATTATAATTTCAGACTTTTTGGATGATCTGCATGCTTTGTAAACTCCGTGTTTGTCTGAACTTTTGTGATGGGTAGAAACGGTCTTTCATTTATATGCCCAGAACTTTCTTAAGTATAAATTCTATTCATCTCTACATGGAACATACTCCAAGACAGATTACATTATTGGGCATAAATCAAGCATGAACAAATTTCAAAAGGTTGAAATAATACCAAGCATTTTCTCATACCATAGTGAAATAAAAATAAATATCATGCCAGCAAGAATCCCTCAAAACACAAAACATGGAAATTAAATAATATGCTTCTAAATGATTTTTGGGTTGCATAGAAATCAAGGCAGAAATAAAAAGATTCATGGAAATAAAAAGATGCAGCATATCAAAGTTTCTGGGATACCATGAAAGTGATGCTGAGAGGGGAGTTTATAACATTATACAAGGAAATAGAGTCATCACAAGTAAACAGCTTAACACCGCATCACATCTAAGGGAGATGAAAAGGGGAGAACAATTTAATCATAAATTTTAAAAATTCAAATTACTACTATACAGTCACAATTGCATAAACAAGAAAAAAACATAGAAAAAATTTAAAAGGTTCTTTGAAAGGATAAATAAGATTGATAGATGCTGGGTCAGATTGACAAAAAAATAAAAATAGAGAGAGAGAGAGAGAGAGAAAGTTCAAATAAATACTATGAGAAATGAAAAAGGTGATGTCACAACTGACCCTGAAGAAATTCAAAAGATTACTATAGATTACTATAAACATCTGTGTGCAAAGAAACTTGAAAATCTAAAGCAAATGGAGGGATTCCTGACATCGCACAATCTTCCAAGGTTGAAATAGGAAGAAACTGAAATTCTAAACAGACCAATAACAATCCAAGAAATAGACTAAGCTATAAGAAGCTTCCCTGGCAAAAAGAAAACCCTGGGCCATCTGTTTTCTCAGCTGAAATCAACAAGAAATAGAAGGAAGAACTGATGTCAATCCTACCCAATTAGAAGCCCAAACTTCACCTGCATGCAGCCTACTTATGTAGTTAATCCTCACTTGTAGCCCCATCTCTATAATAAAATAAAATAAAGAGAGAGAGAGAGAGAATTCCAGGCAGTTAAGAAGAAAGGCATTCTCCCTAGCTCATTCTATGAAGCTAAAATCATCCTGATACACAAAACTGCCAAAGACCCAACAGGAAAAGAGAAGTACAGGCCAATTTCCCTGATGAACATGGATGCAAATATTCTCAACAAGATTCTAGCAAAGCATATCCAACAACACATTTCAAGTATCGTTCATCATAACCAAGTGGGACTCATTCCCAGGATGCAGGGCTGGTTCAACATTCATAAGTCTGTAAATATAATTCATTATATTAATAGATGTGAAATCAAGAAGCAGATGACTATCTCATTAGATGCAGAAAAAGCATTTGATAAAATCCAACATTCCATCTTGATAAAAACCTTTGAACACCTTAGCACTGAAGGAACAGTCCTCAAAACAACAAGAGCCATCTATGAAAAAATTGCAGCCAATATCTTACTTAATGGGCAGATGCTGGAAGCATGCCCCCTAATAACTGGAAAAAGACAAGGATTCCCACTCTCACATTTTATATATATACATATTTTATTTTAAAGTTGTGGGGTACAGTTAAGGGTTAGGTATACAAATATTCATAGTGTAGGTACCCTTGTTGATGACCCACTCTCACTATTTAACAAAGCACTTGAATTCCTAGCCAGAGCAATCAGGCAGGAGAAAGAGTTTAAAGGCATCCAAATATTAAAAGAGGAAGTTAAATTATCCCTCTTTGCAGATAATATGATTCTATACCTAGAAAACCCCAGAGTCTGTCAAACACCTTCTTGCATTGAGAAATGACATCAGTAAAGTCTTGGGATACAAAATCAATGTGCAGAAGACAGTTGCATTTCTATATGGCAACAACAAGCAGACTGAGGACCAAAATTAAAAAACACAATCACATTTGCAATAGACACACACACACACACACACACACACACACACAGACGAAATACCTTGGCATCCAGTTAACCAAAGACGTGAAAAGCCTTTACAATTAAAACAACAAAACACTGCTCAAAGAAATCAAGGATGATACAAAGAAAAGGGAAAGCATCCCATGCTCATGGATGTGAAGAATTTATATCGTCAAGATTTCCGTCCTACCCAACGCAACCTACAGATTCAATGCAATCCCTATGAAATTGCAAACGTTATTTTTTACAGACCTAGAAAAAAAACAATACAGAAATCCATCTGGAGGCAAAAAAAGAGCCAGAACAATCAAAGCAATCTCAGGAAAAGGAATAAAGCTGGAGGCATCACATTTTTAGATGTTAAACCTGTGAAAGGCTACAGTAACCAAGACAGCATGGGATTGGCACAGGAATAGACACAGGCCAATGGAACACAGAGAATCCAAAAGTAAAACCATGGTCCCTTAACCAACTCATTTTTGACAAAAGCATCAAAAACGAACACTAGGGGAAAGGAAACCATATTTAGCAAGCAGTGCTGGGAAAACTGGCTACTTGGAAGGCTGAGGCGGAAGGATCGCCAGAACCCAGCAGGTCGAGGCTGAGGTGGCCGGGAGCACCCACTGCGCTCCACTCTGGGTGACACAGTGAGACTCCAATTCAAAAACAAAACAAAAATTGAATCTCTTTTCTATTTCTAGAGAAAATTAGAACATTCAACTATTGATTTTCTAGAAGTTTCAGGGAAATAATTATTTCTACTGGTTTATATAAACTAATAATCACTGTACATACAGATTTAAACACACGAAACTCAAAGATTTCTGACAATTATGTCTTGTTATGCTTTAAATATCTGCTTTTGCAAATCACAAGGGAGAAAGTGGCTTCACTCTCATTATATCGGTGGCCTTGGTTACTGGACTAAATATAAGAAGGAAAAGATTTAATGGGAAACTTACTACTCATAAACAATATAAAATTTAATATTTCATAGATAATTGAAGTTTGAAAGTTAATGCAATATTTTAAATCAAGACTACCATTGGCAAAATTGAACCAGTTAAATAATTTGGTTACAAAACCATATTCATTCTCTTCTCATCAGCATGTAGAAATAAAGATAACAAAATATTCTAGTTAACTCAATTCTTTGTTTCTTTTCCCTTTGAAATCTAATAGGTTTATTTATTCATGTAGGACTATTTACTTATTTACTTATTTGTTTATGGTGGTAAAAACACTTCACCAGATGTCTGCCTACCCTTGCCACACATTTTTAAGTGCACAATAGAGTATTAACTGTAGCATAATGTTGTGTACCTAATCACTGAAACGTACACATCTTGCATAGCAGCAACTTTGTTCTGGCTGGACAGCAACCCTCCCATAGCCTGTGGCAACCACCACTCTACTCTCTGCGTCTATGAGTTTGACTAATTTGGATAGCTCATGTAAATGAGGTTGTGCAACGTTTGACCTTCTGAGACTCATTAGCTTTGCCTAGGAATTGTTCTCAAGGTTCATCAATGAAAATTCTACACATTATATCATTTTCTCTATTTTTTAAGGCTGAATAATATTCTATGGTATATGCCACATTTCCTGTAGCCACTAATCCATCAATGAACATTGAGGTGTTTCTAATCGAGGTTGTTTTGAAGAGTTCTACAATGAGGATGTGAGTGCTAATATCTCTTGGAGATCCTGACTTCAATTCTTTTGGATAAACATCCTTAAAAGAGAATGATCATATGGCAGTTTTATTTTTCATTTTTTTGGAGGAGGCTCAAATTATTTCCATAGCTACTATACCGTTTTACGATTGTTCCAACATTGTATAAGCATTCTAGTTTCTCCACACTTTGCCAACACTTTTATTCCTTTCCGTCCTGTTCTGTAATGGCTATCCTAACAGATTTGAGGCGATGATTCATTGTGGGTGTGATTTGCATTTTCCTGATGCTTTTTAATATGCAAAACCTTTGCATGTATCTGCTGGCCTTTTTGTGTGCCTTCTTTGGAGAAATACCTATTCAGGCCCATTGTGCACTTTTTAATTGAGTTGGTTCCTGCTACCATGTTGCATGCATAAGTTCCTTAGACAAGAGTTTTAGGTATTAACCCCTTATCACATTTAGGATTTACAAATATTTTCCCACATTCTGTAAGCTGCCTATTGATTGTATCCTGTGCAGAAACTTTTTAGATTATGTAGTCTAGCTTCTTTATCTTTCCTTTTGTTGCCTATGATTTTGGTGTCGTATTCAAGGAATTGTTTCCCTGACCAATGTCAGAAAGATTTTCTTCTGTTTTCTTTTAGAAGTTTAACTGTTTTTACATTTTAGGTTTACATTTAAGTTTTACATTTATGTCTTTAATCTATGTTGAGTTGACTGTGTGTATGGTGTAAGATAAGCGTCCAATATCAGTCTTCTGCATGTGGAGATCCAGTTATCTAAACACCACTTGTTGAAAAGACTATACTTTCCTTATTGTGTTTTTTTGGCATTTTTTTGAAACCCAGATGACTGTAATGTGTGGGTTTATTTCTGGACTCTTCATTTTGTTCCACTGGCCAATATGTCTGCTTTATGTAGCTACCATACTGATATAATTACAATATCTTTGTAATATATTTTGAAATCAGAAAATGTGATACCTTCAGCTTTGTTCTTTTCACTCAAGATTGCTTTATTTGTGGTTTCATATATATTTTAGAATTTCTTTTGGTTGCTCATATTAGTGTCTTGCGATCCTTTTTATTTCTTTAACATCAGGTATAAGGCCTCTACTTTCATTTCTGATTTTGAGTCATTTTTTCCTTTATTTTCAATCTAGATAAAAGTTTGTTTATTTTATGAAAAAATAAACTCATAGCTTAATTGATTTTTTTATTTTTTCTTTTATTTATTTCTGCTGGAATGTTTTTTTCTCCTCTTGCTAACTTTAGACTTTTTATTCTTTTTCTGGTTCCTTGAGGTATAAAGTTCTTTTATTTGAGATCTGTATCCTTCTTTATTATAGGTGTTTGTCATTATAAACTTTTCTCTTAGCATTGTTTTTGTTCAAACCCATAAGTTTTGAGATGTTCTTTGTTTGTCTTGAGATGTATATTCTTAATGACACAAATAATTGTACATGTTTATAAAGTATATAGTGATAGCTTGATATATATATAATGTATAGTGATTAGATCAGGGTAGTCAGAATATCCATTATCTC
>NW_006971832.1:0-712 GCF_000164805.1 Carlito syrichta | reverse complement strand
TACAGAAATACGCCCATCACACCACACCCAGATAATTTTTAAAATTTTTGCAGGGATGAGGTCTCACTATGTTGCCCAGGTTTGTCTTGAACTTCTAGGCTGAAGCAATTATCCTGCCTCAGCCTCCCAGAGGGCTGGGATTACAGGCATGAGCCACTCACTGTACCTAGCCTTAGTCCTCTTTTTAAAAATTGTTTTGCCTATTCGAGGCCCTTTGCATTTCCAAATACACAGTAGAATCAGCTTGCAAAATGTTATAGAAAAGTCTGTTGGGATTTTGATTGAGGTTGTACTGAGTCTATAGATTAACTTGGGGAAATTTGACATCTTAACAATATCCAAGTGTTTAATTCATCAACTTTAAATATTTATTTAAGTCTTCTTTACTATGATTTTGTAATTTTGTGAATTTTACAATGTTTTGTAGTTTTCTACATAGAGGTTTTACATACAGTTTGTTAAATTTATCTCTCATATGTAATGTTTTCTTGATGCTATAAATTCTATTTTTGCTTAAAACTTTATTTTCCAACTATTAGTTGTTGTATATATAAACACAATTTATTTTCATACAGTGTTTCTTTATCCTGTGATCTTGCTAAATCACTTAATAGTTCTACTACTTTTGTTTTTGGATTCTTTGAAATTTCTCTATGCATCATTTGCAAAAAAAAGTTTTTCTTTTCCAACTTGTATGTTTTTATTTCTTTTT
>NW_006971831.1:4308-9670 GCF_000164805.1 Carlito syrichta | reverse complement strand
CAGGGCCGAAGGGTTTGCAGTTCCAAAAATTTAGTACGAATTATTAAAATATAAAAAGGATTCATGGATTCCACGTCCCCAGGAAACATCTGGGCGTCTGTATTTTTGTACACAGTGTTTGGAATCCACATGGACAGGGAAAATCGGGCACCTTGCTGAGAACGGAAATGAAATCCGGTTCTTGGAGTTCTCAATCACCTAAATCAGCAATGTCTCTTGATAAGGTTTAATTAGCAATCCTGGGTATCTATGTCGCCACATTTTTAGTGTTTTTCTTGAAAAGGAACCAGGAATCTTGGGTTACAAGTCCTCAAGAACTTTATGGGAGTCTTTCTCTTGATATCCAAGCAACTGAAATTTTTGGTCACCAGGAAATATCTTGGCTTCTTGCTGAAAATGATGCAGGAATTTCAGTAATGAGAGTCCTCATATACAGAACACTACACGACCTGTTGCTACGGTAGATTAAGGTATCTTGCTTAAACGAATCCTCCATCCCAAAATCCTACAGAACATCTTGCTAAGAGATAACCACGATTCAGGTTTTGAGAGTAGGAATCTGGATAACGGGAGTCCTCATATGCAGGAAATTGTGCTGTCTATTGCTAAAGGGAGAATTAAGAATGTGCTTTCCCACGTGTCCTTCAATCCCAATAAAACCTCAGGGTTTCTTGCTAAGGGCTAAAACACGAATTTGGGGTTTTTGAAGCATAAACTAGGGAAATGAAATACTCATATAGAGGCAACTGCACTGACTTTTCCTAAGAAAGAATAAGGAATGTGGGTGACATGTTTTCTCAATCTCCAAAAAGTATACAGCGTCTTCCTAAGATCTAAACAAGAATCAAGGTTGCAACGCATGTATGTGAACAGGAGTACTCATATACAGGCAACTGCATGGCTGTTGCTAAAAATATGGAATCTGGGTTATACGAGTCTTCAGTCCTGAAAATCTACAGGGCATCTTGCTGACGACTAAAGAAGAGTCAGGGATTCGAGGCATGAATGTGCGTAATAGCAGTCCTCATATACAGGAAACTACATGGCCTCTTGCTAAGGAAAAGAAAAAATCTGTTTTCCATGCTTCCTCTATCAAAATATCTACATGGCGTCTTAGTAAGGGCTAAACAAGAATCAGGGATTTGAAACAGGAATCTAGGGAAAGAGAGTCCTCACATACAGTACACTACACGGCCTCCAACTAAGGACAAATAAAGAATCATTGTTGTATGAGTCCTCAGCCCAAAAAATTCCCAGGGTTTCTGCTATGGCACAAAAAAGAAACAGGACTTTAGCCAGGCTGGTGGATCAGCCTGTAATCCCATGCATTTGGGAGACTGAGGTGAATGAATTGCTTGAGCCCGTATGTTCGAGACCCGTCTAGGCAGTAAGACCTCATCTCTACAATAAATCAAAAAAACGTCTGGGCGTGGTAGCACATGCCTGTAATTCCATCTACTTAGAAAACTGAGGCAGAAGGATCACCGGAGCCCAGCAAATCGAGGCTGCGGTGATCGAGAGCGGCCACTGCACTCTAGTCTGGGTGACAGAGCGAGACTCCAACTCAAATTAAAAAAAACAAACAGGGTTTCGAGCTCCCCAAACAATTTGGAGCAATTTATCATGCAGATGTTATGAATCGGACATTTCAGGACTCCAGCAACATTCTGGTCCTTTTGAAAGTTCTAAACATGTACTGGACATTCCAAGTCCGTTAGATTCCTCGGACAACTAAGGCCAGATTTTAGAACAAAAGGAATCTTCTTGCCATGTGTGGATGTAACTCTGGTCTTAAGGTGAAACCTGTAATCCTTCCCCTTGCGTTTCAGTTTTTATTTTGAGAGAGGACAAGGGTTTCACTGTTGCCTAATATTTAGTGAATATTTTTAAAGGTAACCAGGAATCATGGATTCCACGTCCCTAGGAATATTCAGGGCATCTGTCTTTTTGTATACAGAGTTTGGAATCCACATGAATAGGGAACATCAGGGCATCTTGCTGAGAACGAAAAGGAAATCTGGTTGTAGGAGTTCTCATTAACCGGAATGTACAGGCTCTCTTGAAAAGGTTTAATCAGCAATCTGGGCTTCTGGGTCCCTACATTTTTCAGAGCTAATTTCTCCATGGATACACTAAATCTGTCATTACAGATCCACAGGAACTGTCTTGTCATCTTGTTAGTTGTAAGCAAGGATCTGTCCATACAAATACTTTTCTGCCCTAGGAACATCTATGACCATAATCATGTTTCCTAGAATCAAAAGGCATATTGGTACAAAATCCCTCGATTCAGGTGACCTCAAACTACAGAATATTCTTGTGGGCAGGCAGGTCGGAATTGGGATGTTCTGTTTTGAAAATTCCACATTTTAGGTAGGGTCTTGTGAAGGGGAGCCAAGAATCTAGAATTCCAGTTTCCAAAGAACATTATGGGAGTCTTTCTCTAGATATCCAAAGAACTGGAATTCTCGGTCATCAGTAACTGTCTCGGCATCCTGCAGAGTGAAGCGGAAACCTGGGTAATGGGAATCGTCATATACAGGAACCTACACGTCATATTGCTTATGAAGTATAAGAAATCTAGTTGACATGAGTCTTCAATCCCAAAAACTACAGACCGTCTTCCTAAGTGGTAACCACCATTCATGTTTTGAAGTAGGAATCTGGGTAATGGGTGTCCTCACATACAGGAAACTTCACTGCCTCTTGCTAAGTAAGAATAAGGAATCTGCATTACTCGTGTCATCCATCACAAAAAAACTTCAGTTCGTCTTCCTATGGGTTAAACACATATCAGGTGTTTTTAGCATGAATCTGGGTAAATGTAGTCCTTATATACAGGAAACTATATGATTTTTTGCTAAGAAATAATAAGGAATCTGGGTTACACGAGTCCTCAATCCCAAAAATCTGCAAGGCATCTTGGAAAGGGCTAAGAAGAATCATAGTTTCGAAGCAGGATCTATGTAATGAGAGTCCTAATATACAGGAAAATACATGGCCCCTTGCCAAAGAAGAAAAAGAATCGGGGTTATAGCAGTCCTCAGGCCTAAAAATCAACAGGCCATTTCCTGTGGACTAAACAAGTATCAGGGTTTAGAACCTGCAAGATAGATATTAGCAGTCATCATATACAGAATCTACATGTTCTCTTGCTAAGGAGAAATAAGAAACCTGTTTCACACGGTTCCTCCATCCCAATATCTACATGACATCTTGCTAAGGGTTAAAAAAGAATCAGGGTTTCCAAACAGGGTTCTCGGGAAAGGAATTCCTCATATACAGGAAATTACATGGCCGCTCACTAAGGATGAATAAGTAATCTGTGATACACTAGTCCCCAATCCGAAAAATTCTCAGGGTGTCTTGCTAAAGGATGAACAAGAATCTGGGCTTCGTGCTCATCTCATGTTTCAGAGATATTTGGCTTGTTGGTATTATAAATCAGTCATTTCAGAACTCCAGCAACATTCTGGTCCTCTTGAGAGTTGTAATCGGGTATCTGGTAATACAAATCCCTTAGGTTCCTCGGGACAATCAAGGACAGATTCCCGGAAGAAAAGTATCATCTTGCCGTATTTAGATGTAACTTTGGTCTTAAGATGAACTTGGTAATCCCTAAAATTCCGTTTGCACTTTATTTGGAGAGGGGCCGAGGGTTTTGCAGTTGCCAAATATTTAGTACAAATTATTAAAATGTAACCAGGATTCATGGAATCCACATCCCTAGGAAACATCTGGGCATCTGCATTTTTGTATAAAGAGTTTCTTGCTGAGAATGGAAAGGGAATCGGGTTCTTGTAGTTCTTAATCGCCTAAATCTACAACGTCTCTTGATAAGGTTTAATCAGCAATCTGGGCTTCTATGTCGCAAAATTTTTAGTTTGCCTTTTGAAAAGGGAACCAGGAATCTTGAGTTCCAATTCCAAAAGAACTTTAAGGGAGTCTTTCTCTTGATATCCAAGCAACTGGAATTCTAGGTCACCACGAAAAGTCTTGGTGTCTTGTTGAGAATGAAGCAGGAATTTCGGTAATGGGAGACCTCATATACAGAACACTACACCACCTGTTGCTACGTAAGAATAAGGAATCTTGGTTACGAGTCCTCCATCCCAAGCACCTATAGAGCATCTTGCTCAGGGTTTAGGGAGTAGGAATCTGGATAATGGGAGTCCTCATATACAGTAAACTGCCCTGTCTATTGCTAGGGAAGCATAAGGAATGTGGATTACATGTGTCCTCAATCCCCAAAAAAACTTCAGGGTGTCTTGCTAATCGCTAAATACGAATTTGGGTATTTGAAGGATAATCTGGGTAAATGAAATCCTCATATACAAGCATCTACACGGACTTTTCCTAAGAAAGAATAAGGAATCTGTGTGACATGTGTTCTCAATCCCCAAAAAACTACACGGCGTATTCCTAAGGTCTAAACAAGCATCAGGGGTTCGTTGCATGTATCCAGGTAAGGGAGTACTCATATACAGGCAAATGCACCTCGGTTGCTAAAAACAAGGATCTGGGTTATAGGATTCCTCAGTCCCGAAATGCTGCAGGATATCTTGCTGACGGCTAAAGAAGGATTAAGGATTTGAGTCATGAATGTCGGTAATAGCAGTCCACATAAACAGGAAACTACATAGCCTCTTGCTAAGAAAAAAGAAGAAATCTGTTTTCCACGGTTCCTCTATCAAAAAATCTACATGGCATCTTACTAAAGGCTAAACAGGAATCAGAGTTTTGAAACAGGAATCTAGGGAAAGAGAATCCTCACATACAGGACACTGCACGGCCTCCAACTAAGGCTGAATAAAGAATCTTTGATGTACGCGTCTTCAATCCAAAAAATTCCCAGGGTTTCTGCTATGGCACAAACAAGAAAGAGGGCTTTGAGCTCCCCAAATGTTTGAAAGCAATTTATCATGCAGAAATTACGAATCTGTCATTTCAGGATTCCAACAGCATTCTGGTCCTCTTGAAAGTTGTAAATGGCTATCGGGCTCTCCAAGTCCGTTAGGTTGCTTGGAACAACTAAGGTCAGGTTTCAGGACAAATGGAATCTTCTTGCCATATGTGGATGCAACTCTTTTCTTAAGGTGAGCCCTGTAATCCATCTCCTTGTGTTTCTCTTCTTATTTTAAGAGGGGACAAGGGTTTTACAGTTGCCAAATATTTAGTATGTATTTTTAAAATTAACCAGGAATCATGAATTCCACGTCCCTAGGAAACTTCTGGGCACTTGTCTTTTTGTATACAGAGTTTGGAATCCACATCGACAGGGAAAATCAGGGCATCAACTGAGAACCAAAAGGAAATCCAGTTCTAGGAGTTCTCATTTACCGGAATATTCAGGGCCTCTTGG
>NW_006971831.1:2661-3800 GCF_000164805.1 Carlito syrichta | reverse complement strand
CTCATTTGGGGAGGTCTTGTGAAGGGGAAACAGGAATCTTGGGTTCCAGTTCCCAAAGAACATTATGGACGTCATTCTATTGATATCCAAAAAACTGGAACTCTCGGTCTCCCAGAACTGTCTTGGCATCTTGCAGAGTGAAGCAGTAAACTGGGTAATGGCGGTCATCATGCACACGAAACTATACGTCATATTGCTAAGGAAGTATAAGGAATCTTCCTTATATGAGACCTCAATCCCAAAAACTACAGTCCGTCTTCCTAAGACGTAACCATGAATCAGGTTTTTGACGTAGGAATCTGGATAATGGGAGTCCTCACATACAGGAAACTTCACTGCCTATTGCTAAGAAAGAATAAGGAATCTGCGTTACTCGTGTCTTTAATCCCAAAAAAACTTCAGGTCATCTTGCTATGGGATAAACATGAATCATGGTGTTTTCGAGCATGAATCTGGAAAATGGTGTCCTTATTACAGGGAACTACATGATCTTTTGCTAAGAATGAATAAGGAATCTGTGTTACACGAGACCTCAATCCAAAAAATCTACAGAGCATCTTGGAAAGTGCTAAAAAGAATCAGAGTTTTGAAGCAGGATATATCTAATGAGAGTCCTAATATACAGGAAAATACACAGCCCCTTGGCAAGGAAGAAAAAAGAATCGGAGTTACAGCAGTCCTCATTCCTAAATATCAACAGACCATCTTCTGTGGGCTAAACAAGAATCAAGATTTAGAAGCTGGAACATAGGTAACAGCAGTCCTCATATGCAGAATATACATGATCACTAGCTAAGGAGAAATAAGAAACCCCTTTTAAATGATTCCTCCATCACAATATCTACATGACATATTGCTAATGGCAAAACAAGAATCAGGGTTTCCAAACAGGATTCTGGGGAAAGGGCGTCCTCATATACAGGACATTACATGGCCTCTCACTAAGGATGAATAAAGAATCTGTGATACAGTAGTCCACAATCTGAAAAATTCTCAGGGTGTCTTGCTGCGGTATAAACAAGAATCAAGGCTTCGAGCTCGACTCATGTTTCGGAGAAACGTGGCTTGTGGGGATTATGAATCAGTCATTTCAGGACTCCAGCAACATTCTGGTCCTCTTGAGAGTTGTAATCGGGTAT
>NW_006971831.1:0-1547 GCF_000164805.1 Carlito syrichta | reverse complement strand
ACAGGAGTTCTCATATAGAGGCGACTGCCAGGCTGTTGCTAAAAATAAGGAATCTGGGTTATACGAGTCCTCAGTCCTGAAAATCTACAGGGCATCTTGCTGACGGCTAAAGAAGAATCAGGGATTCGAGGCATGAATGTGGGTAATAGCAATCCTCATATACAGGAAACTACATGGCCTCTTGCTAAGAAAAAAGAAGAAATCTGTTTTCCATGCTTCCTCTTTCAAAAAATCTACATGGCGTCTTACTAAGTGCTAAACAAGAATCAGTGTTTCGAATCAGGAATCTAGGGAAAGAGAGTCCTCTAATACAGGAAACTACACGGCCTCCAACTATGTACAAATAAAGAATCATTGCTGTACGAGTCCTCAATCCAAACAATTCCAGGGTGTCTGCTATGGGACAGATAAGAAACAGAGCTTCGAGCTCCCAAATGTTTCAGAGCAAATTAGAATGCAGAAATTATGAATCGGTCATTTCAGGACTCCAGCAAAATTCTGGTCCTCTTAAAATTTGTAAATGGTATTGGGCACTCCAAGTCCGTTAGTTTCCTAGGAACAACTAAGGCCAGATTCCAGGACAAAAAGAATCTTCTTGCCATATTTGTATGTAACTCTGGTCTTAAGATGAACCCTGTAATCCTTCCCTTCCGTGTTTCTTTTTATTTTGAGATGGGACAAGCGTTTTGCACTTGCCAAATATTTACTACGTACTTTTAATGGTAATCAGGAATCATGGACTTCACGTCCCTAGAAAAATTCCGAGCATCTGTCTTTTGATACATTGAATTTGGAATCCACATCGACAGGAAAAATCAGGGTATCTTACTGAGAACAAAAAGGAAATCCTGTTTTAGGAGTTCTCATATTCCGGAATCTGCAGGGACTCTTGATAAAGTTTACTCAGCAATCTGGGCTTCTGGATCCCAACATTTTCAGAACCAGATGCTCCGTGGATACACTAAATCTCTCATTACAGATCCTCAGGATCTTTGTGGTCCGCTTGTTAGTTGTAATCAAAGATTTGGCCCTACAAATCCTTTTGTTTCCTGGGAACATCTACAACCATAATCATATCCCCAGAAACAAAGGTATATTTTTACAAAATTCCACGATGCAGGTGACCTCAAAGTACCGAAATTTCTTGTTGGTGGGCAGGTAGGAATTGGAATGTTGGGTTTGGAAGATTCCACATTTTGGGGAGGTCTTGTGAAGGGGAACCAGGAATTTTGGGTTCCACTTCCCAAAGAACATTATACACGTCTTTCTCTTGATATCCAAAAAGCTGAAATTCTCGGTCTCCAGGAACTGTCTCAGCATCCTGAAGAATGAAGCAGGAAGCTGGGTAATGGAAGTTGTCACACACTGGAAACTATACGTCATATTGCTAAGGAAGTATAAGGAATCTTCCTTATATGAGTCCTCAATCCCAAAAACTACAGGCCATCACCCTAAGACATAACCACGAATCAGGTTTTTGAAGTAGGAATCTGGGTAATGGGAGATCTCACATACAGGAAACTTCACTGCCTATGCTAAGAAAGAAT
>NW_006971830.1:1330-5167 GCF_000164805.1 Carlito syrichta | reverse complement strand
AAGGGCTAATCTGAAATCTGGGATTCTATTTCCACACATTCTTTAGGGCTACAGGCCTCTTGGGTATAACAATTTTGTCATTATAGATTCTCAGCAAACTTCTTGTCTTCTTGATAGTTGTAACCGAGAATGTGGACACTCAAGTCCGTTGGGTTTTCTGGACAACAAGGGGTAGATTCCAGGACCCAAAGAATCTTATAGCAATATTTATATGTAACTATCACCTTAAGATGTACCTTGTAATCCTAAAACTTCTGTTTGTCCTTCTATTCCGATAGGGGCCTGGTGTTTTGAGGTTTCCAAATATTTATTACTTTCTTTTAATTGTAACCAGGATTCATGGATTCCACGACTCTAGGTAATTTCTGGGCATCTGCCTATTTGTATACAGAGTTTTTGGACCCACATTACGAGGGAAAATCAGGGCAACTTGCTGAGAACGAAAAGGAAATCCGCTTCTAGGAGTACTCAATCGCCAGAATCTACAAGGACTCTTGATAAGGATTAATCAGCAATCTGGGCTTCAGGGTCCCTACATTTTTCAGAGCTACTAGCTCCATACATACCCTTAATCGGTCATTACCGATCCCCAGGAATATTCTATTCTCTTGGTAGTTGTAATCGAAGATCTGTCCTAAATGTCCTTTAGTGTCTTATGAACATCTAGGACCATAATCAGGTACCCAAATCAAATGGCATATTGGTACCAAAGCCCTTGATTTAGGTTACCTCAAACTACAGAAATTTCTTGTGGTTGCGCCGGTGGGAATTGGAACAATGGGTTTAGAATATTACACATTTTGGGGAGGACTTGTTAAGTGGAACCAGGAATCTTGGATTCCATGTTACCAATAAACTTATTGGAGTCTTTCTCTTCATATCCAAACAACTGAAATTCTAGGTCACCAGGAAATATCTCAGCGCCTTGCTGAGAATGAAACAGAAATCTGGGTAAAGGGAGTGCTCATATACAGGAAAATACATGGCCTCTTGCTATGGAAGATGAGGAATTTTGGTTGCAAGAGTCCTCAGCCCAAAAATCCACAGGGCGTGTTTACTAAGAGGTAACCATGAATCTGATTTTAATGTAGGAATCTGGGTAGTGGTAGTCCTCAAATACAGGAAACTGGACTACCTACTGCAAAGAAAGTATAAGGAATCTGCGTTACATGTGTTTTCAAACCCTACAAAACTTCAGGGCATCTTGCTAAGGACTAAACACGAATCAGGGTTTTTGAAGCATGAATCTGCCGAAATGGGTTCTCATATACATGCAAATACAGGGCCTTTGCTAAGAAATAATAAGGATTCTGGTTTGCACGTGTTCTCTATACCAAAATAACTACTGGGCCTCTTGCTAAGGGCTAAACAAGAATAAGAGATATGAAGCAGGATTGTGAGTAATACTCCTCATAACAGGAACCTTCGAGACCTCTTGATAAGGAAAAATAAGGAATCAGTTTTACACGGTTCCACAATCAGAAATTCTACATGGCGTCTAGTTAAGGGCTAAACAAGAATCAGGGATTCAAAATAGGAATCTAGGGAAATGGAGTCTTCATATACAGGACACTATACAGCCTCCAGCAAAGGAAGAATAAGGAATCTGTGTTACACGAGTCCTCAATCCGAATATATTCTCAGGATGGCTTGCTACTGGACAAACAAGAATCAGGGCTTCGAGCTCCGCTCATGTTTTGGAGCTATTTAGCATGTGGATATTAGGAATCAGTCAATTCAGGAATCCAGCAACATTCGGGTCCTCTTGATAGTTGTAAACGGGTGTCTCTCATTGCAAGTCCGTTACGTTCCTTGAAACAACTAAGGCCAGATTCCAGCACAAAAGGCATCATCTCGCCATATTTGAATGTAACTCTTGGTCTCAAGATGAACTTTGTAATTCTCAAACTTCCATTTGTACTTTTATTTAGAGACGGGCCGAGGGTTTTGCAATTGCCAAATGTTTAGTAAGTATTTTTAAAGGTAACCAGGAATCACGGATTCTTCGATCCTAGGAAACTTGTGGGCATCTGTCTTTTTGCATACAGAGTTTTGGAATACACATGACAGGGGTAATCAAGGCATCTTGCTGAGAACGAAAAGGGAACCTGGGTTCTTGGATTCTCATTCGCCGAAGTCTACAGGGTGTGTTGATGTGGTTTAATCTGCAATCTGGGTTTCTAGGTCCCCATAGGGTTAGAGAGTCTTCTAAAAGGGAACCAGGAATCTTGGATTCCAACTGCCCAGGAAACTTTTGGGGTTTTTCAATTGATATCTAAACAGTTTGAATTCTACATCACCACGAAATATCTCGGTGTCTTGCTCAGGATGAAGCAGGAATCTAGGTAATGGGAGTCCTCGCATACAGAAAACTTCATGACTCTTGTGAAGGATGAATGAGGAATCTGGTCTACATGGGTCCTCAATACCGAAAATCTACAGTGCGTATTTCTAAAGGCTAAGCAAGATCAGGGCTTCGAGCACCCTTCATGTTTTAGAGCTACTTGTTATGTGGATATTATGAATCAATCATTCCTGGACTCCAGCAACACTCTGGTGCTCTTGATAGTTGTGAATGAGAATCTGGCACTACAATTCCATTTAGATACATGGAACCTCGGATTCCAGATCCATGACACAAGTTATTCTATCAGATTTTTTGTATGTAAGCCCTAACCTCAGTGTTATCTCGTACTCCAGAAACTACTGTCGCTCCACTGTTCGTTATTAGGACTTTGGGTTCAGGTGTTCAATTTTTTAGGAGGTATTATTGGGAAGAAACCAGGAATCTTAGATTCCAAGTACCCAGGCATATTATTGTCATCTTTCTATGGTTATACAAGAGTCTAGACTTCCAGGCAAACAGGAAACATCTCGTCATTTTGCTTAGAACGAAATAAGTATCTGGGTCACTGTGTCCCTTGAAAGTTTCCACAAGCTTTACCTAAGAAGAACCAGGAAACTCGGTTTCCAAATAATTTGCAAACATCTGGGCATTTGATAAATTATCCGTGGCTTAAGGTAGTACTCATACCTAGGAATCGAAACGGACTTTATCAAATGCTAATCTAGAATCTGGGAGTCTTCTTTCTCATATTATTCAGTGCAACGTCTTATATGGATACCACATATTGGGCATTGCTGATCCCCAGGTACGTGTTGCACCTCTTGAGAGTTTTAACTGAGATTCTGTCCTACTGGTACGTTTGTTTCAGAGGGTCCAGTAAGGCCAGATTCCACAATCCACGCAATCATCTACCATTTCTTAATGTAATCACTGTCTTCAGGTTTGCCTCGCAATACAGAAACTACTGCTGTACATTCATTTTCGCATTGAGAATGTTGGATTATGGCTTCCCACATATTTAGGATGTATTATTAAGGGGGAAACAGCAATCTTCGATTCCAGGACCCTGGGAAACTTCTTGGCGTATGTTTATTGGTATGTAAGAGTTTGTACTAGCACGTCACCAGATAACGTCCGGGCCTCTTCCTGATAATAAAAGAAGGAATGTGGGTTTTGGGAGGCCTCAATCCATTTCTACAGAGCTCCCTTATAAGGGCTTATCTGGAATCTGGGCTTCTAGGTCTCCAAATTCTTCAGAGCACGTTGCCACTTGCAAAGGACAAGTGTTATTATAGATTCCCAACAACCCTCTAGTCCTGTTGACTGTTGTAACCAAGAACCAGTCAGTGAAATTCAGTTGGGTTTCTCGGCACAACTAAATCCAGATTAGAGGACTAAGGCAACATCTCATCATATTTGTGTGTATTTCTTGTTTTAAGATGTACCCTGTAATCCTAAAACTTCCATTTGTGATCCATTTGATATGGCCT
>NW_006971830.1:0-748 GCF_000164805.1 Carlito syrichta | reverse complement strand
GTTACCTCAAAATGCCAAAATTTCCTGTGGTCAGGCTGGTGGAAATTGGGATATTGGGTTTAGAATATTTCACATATATACGATGTCTTCATAAGGGGAACCTGGAAGGTTGGATAACAGTTATCAGGTACTATATGGGAGTCTATTTATATCCAAAAATCTGGAATTCTACGTTCATCAGTAAATATCTCAGGTATTCCAGAGAATTAAGCAGGAATTTGCAAAATGGGATTCCTCATATACGGGAAAATACATGGCCTCTTACTAGGGAAGAATAAGGAATCTGGGTTTCACGAGTCCTCAAATCCCAAAAACCTACAGGGAGTCTTACTAATGGAGAAAAATGTATAAGGATTTTGAAGCACGAATCTGAAGAATGAGAGTCCTCATATACAGGAAACTTCACAACCTCTTGCTAAGAATGAACAAGGAATCTGGTTGACACATGTCCTCTATCCGAAAAATCTATAGGGCATCTTTCTAAGAGCTAAAC
Organism: Carlito syrichta; assembly: GCF_000164805.1. Taxonomy (NCBI): domain Eukaryota; kingdom Metazoa; phylum Chordata; class Mammalia; order Primates; family Tarsiidae; genus Carlito; species Carlito syrichta. The sequence goes on along the minus strand of NW_006971830.1, from coordinate 255 downwards.
AAGAATCAGAGTTTCGAAGCAGTAATCTCGGTAATGGGAGTCTTCATATACAGGAAACTACACAGCCTCTACCTAAGAAACGATAAGCAATCTGGGTTCAATGAGTCCTCAATGCCAGAAATCTACTGGGCATCATGCTAAGGGCTAAACAAGAATCAGGATTTCGAATCAAGAATCTGGCGAATGGGAGTCCTCATATACAGGAAACTGAACGGGTTCTTGATAAGAAAGAATAACGAATCTGGGTTATATGAG
>NW_006971829.1:0-3113 GCF_000164805.1 Carlito syrichta | reverse complement strand
TAAGTTAAAGTATCTGTATTATTTACTCTCTACACTCTCCTTTGCCATCTGTCTTTTATTCAGCAGGATGCCCTAGTAACTTAAGACCATGCTTTTTAATCAACCTCCTTCGTATACTATCTCAAAGTACCCTAATTGATTCAAAATCACCAATTATCTGGGTACTGATATTTTCTCTGAATTTCCCTAGTCGGCGAGGAGAATGTGGAGGAAACCTCCTGTGAATCAGAATCGCGTACACCCCAGGTAAGTCCACCTTACATTTTCACGAGAAATATGGTAATTTTTCTGATTTTGGACCTTGTAAAACAAGTTTAGATACAAAAGTCCAAAAATGTACATTAGGTATGACACATAGAATTCTCTTAGTGCTGTTGTACTGAGTGGTTCTTTCTTGCTAATTCATACTTGACACAGTTAGACATTTTTAAATGATAGCATTCACCATAATTTTTAATGTGCAGGCATTTCCTTTAGCATCTATTTTTATCCATGAATTAGGAATTGTGAATTTTTCATGTAAATTGCTGGTAAAGGGAAATTGTGTAGAAAATGTCTATCTTTTTTCACAAGTTTTATCTCTTCCTAGTTTTAAGGACTTTTATTTATTTTATTTATTTATTTATTTATTTTATGTACTTTTTTGAGTTGGAGTCTCACTCTGTCGCCCAGACTGGAGTGCAGTGGCCACTTCCGGCCACCACAGCCTCGACCTGCTGGGCTCCGGCGATCCTTCCGCCACAGCCTTCCGAGTAGACGGAATTACAGGCAGCGCTACCACACCCAGCTGATTTTTTGATTTATTGTAGAGATGAGGTCTCGCTGCCCAGGCGGGTCTCGAAACCGCGGGCTCAGGCAATCCACTCACCTCAGCCTGCCAAAGGCGCGGGATTACATTCTGAGCCACCGAGCCCGGCTGAGGACTTTTAACTTGGACTCAACCAGTGGTTTTTGAAGTCATCAATGAAAGATACTTGTGCATTTCACAGTTTAATCTACTCTTTACACTCTCTTCTTTTACATTATTGCAGATGCCACCCAGTGCGGAGGAGAGTGGTATGTACCCTGAAAATTCTTTTTTTCTTTTATTGAGTTGTAGTCTCACTCTGTCGCCCAGAATGGAGTGCAGTAGCCGCTTCCGGCCACCCCAACTTTGACCTGTTGTGATCCGGCGATACAACCCTGTCAGCCTTCCAAGTAGCTAAAATTACAGGCGAACACTACCACATTCTGCTAATTTTGGGTTTATTGTAGAGATGAGGTCTCTACAAGTTCCCCAGGTGGGTCGCGAATCTGCGGGCTCAGGAAATCCACTCACCTCAGACTCCCAAAGGCGCGGGATTACCGGCTGTGACACCGAGCCCAAACAGAAATCTCTTACTGGCTGAGACAATGAAGCACTGGCTTTAGTGTATGTCAGATGATTTAGGTTTCTATTCGGAAGGAACATTGAGGTTCCCCTGAGAGAAAGTCATTTTGTCAGGACACATCTGTGACCAGAGAGTACCATATGAATGTCACCCAATAAGTCACTGAAGTTCTTAATTTAAAATCTTTTGCAATCGTATGCCTCTCTTATTATTCTTGGCTTATAGATTTATACCACAGAGAAGTTTGGAGAGGATGTCCCATCCAGGAACCCTTAACAGACCCAATTCACTCTAAGTGGTTTAGCATCAAGAGGCTCACGCTAAACAAAAAGGTGTACCCTAGGAATGCCACCCAAAGAGGTACCTATTGCTTAATTTACAAATATTTTGGTATTTATGCCTCTCTTCAGTTTGTTGCTTAAACTTTGTACCACAGTGATCTAAGGCCATAACTTATAGCATTTTCCTTCTTTAAATTTTAATGAGACTGGGCTTTAAGGTCTCGAATATGATGTCTCTGTGGATCCTCCGTGTTAAGTTTTCTTTTCTGGGTATGTTATAACTTTAGAATCATGGCGTACATGTGAGGATTACTTACACAGTTTTTTGGCAGGAAGGCAAGATTTTTCCCTCTGAACAGCCCACCCCATCACAGAAATGATCATGGTATCCAGTGTGTAGTTTTGTGTACATATGTCTCTTTCTCCTTCTCTGCTTAAATCAGTTCTCAGTCTCTTTTATCTCCATTCTTGTGCAAGTGTTTAGGAAACACTTGTGAGTGAGAACATGCAGTACTTTTTTTTTTGTTTCTGTAACAATTCATTTAAAATGAGATTTCCAGCTGCATAGATATTGTTGAAAATGACATAATTTTGATCTTCTTTTACATTGAGGGTCTAGTATTCCATCAAGAATATATACTGCTTTTTTAAATTGAGTTGTGGTCCCATTCAGTCCCCAAGCTGGAGTGCCCTGGCACACTCAGGGCCATCTCAGCATCAACCGCCTGGGCTCTGGTGACACTTCTGCCTTAGCCTTCCAAGTAGCCAGTGCGACAGGCACACGCTACCACACCCAGCTAATTTCTAATTTATTTTGGAGTTGAGCTCTCACCACGTGCCTGGGCTGATCTCAAACCTGCAAGCGCAGGCAATCCAACTCCCTTGGCCTTCCAAAGTGCTGGGATTACAGGATGACACACTGAGCCCTGTCCCACATGTTCTTTTTTCAGTCTACCAAAGATATGCTGGGGGTTCGGTTCCATGATTTTGTTATCGTGAAGTGTGATAGGTTCATTTTCACTCCGAAAGGCATGGTCACTTCATGAAAAGCACGTATATGCCCAGATGTTTCTGGTCCATTCACAAAACCTAAGTATTGCGAGATATCACATAGTTCAATGTGGCTAGCCTCTATCCACTCTGAGGTGAATTTTCAAAGCAGCTGGCCATAGAATGCAAGAATAGGTGACGTATTTTGGTGTATTTTATAATTTTACCTCCATAAGACCCTAAAAGCTCATAACCTGCCAGATTAAAATGGTAAGAATGAAAATACAAACTCAATGCAGGACTCGGTTAATAACCTGATTTCCGTTATTTTTGGCACCTTTCTAGTACATCTGGATAAAGGACCATCAACACTCATTCCATACCTTTCACCATGATGAGCCATGAAATTACTGACTGGCTACTTAGTTGGGACATCAAATTACTGACTGGCTACTATCTCAGTCAAAGCACC
>NW_006971828.1:0-814 GCF_000164805.1 Carlito syrichta | reverse complement strand
GGAATCATATTTTAACATGAGGTTTGGGGAAACAAACATTCAAACTAAAGCAATGGTGAAAGGGCTAAACGTGATAGCTTAGGTTTCATTTTTTTTTTTTTTTTTGAGTTGGAGTCTCACTCTGTCACGCAGACTGGAGTGCAGTGGCATGTGCTTGGTCACTGCAGTCTTGACCTGCGGGGCTCCAGCGATCCTTCCACCTCAGCCTTCCAAGAAGCTGGAACTGCAGGCATGGGCTACCACGTCTGGCTAATTTTTTATTTATTATAGAGACGAGGTCTTATCAAATTGCCCGGGTGGGTCTCAAACCCGCAGGCTCAGGCAATTCCCTTCCCTCGGCATGCAAAAGTGCTGGGATCACAGTCTGAGCCACCAAGGCCTGCCAGGTTTCACTTCTTATAATGCCACCTGTTCCCCTCCCCTGATTACTCATTAACCATGAACATTAATCTATGAATGGATTAATCAATCAAAAGAACAAAGACTTCATGACCCAATCACCTCTTAAAAGTCTGACTTCTGACTACTGTCCCTTTGGGGATTAAGTTTCAACACGAGATTTGAATGGGCATTCAAATTACAGCATCCCTGACTGCCGATTAATTATAGAGAAAAATCTTGTTATCTTGGGTCAGATGAGGGGGATTTCAAATGGACACTTTTAAAAAATCTAGACTAAGGGGTTTATGGATGCATTCCTGTCTTGGACTAAGTATATAGCTCCTATGTTAAACTTTCACTTTATGAATCTCCACAGCTCTTTCAATCTTTTAAAAGTGAAACTCCAGGCCAAGTGCACTGACTCATGCCTGAA
>NW_006971827.1:0-874 GCF_000164805.1 Carlito syrichta | reverse complement strand
TTGTTTTATTTTGGTTAAAGCAAGCCACTTTTCACAGTAGGTACTACTCTCGCCATTTTTCCATAAAATGCTTTTATTAAAAAGGAACCTCTCTCCATGAAGACAGAAAATGTGTCTTTTCGTTCAGTGCCCTATCCTTCACACCTATAAGAGTGCTTTTCTTGTGAACACTCAAGTATTTAACGGTGGAATGAGTCTGTAGTTGAGAATATGAGTTCCTGTAGATATTTTCTTATAAACGTTTACTTTCATTAAGAAGCCAACACAGACTATAAGTACAAACTTAAGTATACTAGAAAAACCATCCTTCCAGTTTTATGGCACATTTTCCACACTGGGTAACTTTTTTAATACTGGTAGTTTCCCCCTCTGCCCCATGATCTTCAATAGTATTTTCTGTACATATTTATACAATAATTTGTTGACAGAGAAATACATTCTGGCTTATATTCATAATACTTCCCAAGTCGTACTTCAGTATTTCTATTGCAATGGAAAGAAGTCTTTTCTCTTGGTATATATCTTCTTATATTAAACAATTATACAAGGTTATACACAATTATATATAAGAGGCATCTAAGTATACATATTTGTATTAAGTGAAAATGTTAAAGGTACTGAATTGAAATCGTGACTTTAAACCTTGTTTAAAAGGAAAAAACCTACGACCTATAGAGTTATGATATGTGTTTTAGATACTTAATTTTTTAAGTATCTTACTAATTATGATTGCTTTATACTGTCATTTGCTAATATTTCAGGACAATTTTATATGTGGGGTGAAGGTATTGTTGATAGTAGATGTAAGTCTATATTTAAAGTCATCTTTGGTTATTTCTATCTTTTTTTACAGTCTTGTTAGGTACTACTTATT
>NW_006971826.1:0-754 GCF_000164805.1 Carlito syrichta | reverse complement strand
TTGGGTATCTGGTAGTAGAAATCCCTTAAGTGCCTCGGGAAAATAAGGCCCAGATTCCTGGAAAAAAAGGATCATATTGCCGTATTGGATGTAAGTTTGGTTTAAGATGCACTTGGTAATCCTTAAAATTCCGTTTGTACCTTATTTGTAGAGGGGCAAGGGTTTTGCAGTTGCCAAATATTTAGTACAAATTATTAAAATATAACCAGGATCCATGGAATCCACGTCCCTAGGAAACATCTGGGCATCTGCATTTTTATACACAGAGTTTTTAAATCCACATGGACAGGGAAATTCAGGGCATCTTGCTGAGAACGGAAAGAGATTCTGGTTCTTGGAGTTCTCAATTGCCTAAATCTACAAAGTCTCTTGATAAGGTTCAATCAGCAATCTGGGCTTCCATGTCACCACATTTTTAGTGTCTTTTGAAAAGGAACCAGTAATCTTGGGTTCCAATTCCTCAAGAACTCTATGGGAGTCATTCTCTTGATATCCAAGCAACTGGAATTCTAGGTCACCAGGAAATATCTTGGCGTCTTGCTGAGAAAGAAGCAGGATTTTCAGTAATGGGAGTCCTCATATACAGAACACTACATGACCTGTTGCTATGGAAGAATAAGGAATCTTGGTTACACGAGGCCTCCATCCCAAAAACCTACAGACCAGCTTGCTAAGAGATATCCACCATTCAGGTTTTGGGAGTAGGAATCTGGGTAATGGGAGTCCTCATATACAGGAAACTGCACTGTCTATG
>NW_006971825.1:0-952 GCF_000164805.1 Carlito syrichta | reverse complement strand
AACTGTGCCATCACAGGATTTCTATTTGGTCAATGTCCTGGTCTTCCTGCATGATCTGAACCCTGGGTCAGAGGCAATCCTCCCGCCGAGGACCTCTCCCAAGGTTTTCTGGGTTTTGCTTATGGTCGAGGTGGGGTATTGCTATGGTGTCCTGTCTGGTCTCAGGCTTCCGGGTTCAGGTCATCTTTCCATCTCAGATTCCCTGAGTTCTGAGGAGACAGGTGTGAGTTGCCCAACCATCCCTCCCATAAAGGCTTGAGAATCACGCCCTCCCTTCCGGAAGGTTGGAGGAACGAGCAGATCCACAATGAGGAATGAGTTAGGGGGAGGGGTGGGCACCCCAGCGGAGACATGCCCCTGACCCAGGCACTACCCCAGGTCAGGCATGGCAGATGACTCCGTCTACCTCCTCTGGGTCTCAGGTCATCTGAAGGAAAAGGGCCTCAAAGTTGGGCCCAGAAAGGGGTGTGAAGGCCAGGCATGGGGGTTCATGCCCATTACTCAGATGCTTTGGGAGGCTGGGGAAAGAAGATAGCCTGAGCCCCCAGGTTTGAGAGAATCCCGGGCACTTTGGTGAGACCTCGTCTCTACAAGAAACCAACAAAATGAGCCCTGTCTCCAAAAACATCAGAATCATACACAGATTGTCAGCTACGCATGGTTAGTTCACAGGGCGACTGCTTTAGATTCAGAAAAAATGGGATTGGAAGGGGGAGAAATGACCCTGGGTGAGGGGTGTGTCCCTGGCCTTTCTTGGTGTAAGGTCCTTGTTGCCGAGTCGGAGGGTCTGCCTGCCTGGGGCACATTTCTCACCTTTTAGAGGAAAGTCAGCAGGAACTGGGCCAGAGAGCCGCAGGAATTCCCACACCAAAGCAGGAGCATCAATTAGGAGAGTTGGGGCTGGAAGGTGCCGAGTTGGGGAACCCTCACATGAGGGGTTGTTGGGGGGGAA
>NW_006971824.1:2347-2952 GCF_000164805.1 Carlito syrichta | reverse complement strand
GTGAGATTCTTTCTTCTGCTTGGGTAATTCTGCTTTCCATGCTTATCAATTTGTTATTTATTTCATTCACAGTATTCTTTATTACTGTTATCTCAAAAATCAGCTCCTTCCTAGTTTCTTCTTGTGTCTCTTCAATTCTTTTTAGTCTCTCCATTATTGTTTTGATATCTAGATTTGCATTTTGAGACCCTTCATTCTGGGGACTTTTCATTGTTTGTATTCCAAAGTCAATTTTCTCAGTGTCTGCTCTCCCAGGCGTCTGGGAGAGACCCATACTCTTCTTTTTTTTTCTTCATTTCTGTAGATTTTTCTCCCTTTACCCCTTTCCCTCCCCCTCTTCAATTCTGTTTTTGAGGGAAGGTGGGGTTGCTTTTATTTCTCTTCTGCAATGACCAGTTCTTCCTTATGAGGGTCTTCTGGTTTTGTTCACTTTCCCTCTGCTTTACAGTCTGTCTATTCAACAGTTTGCAGTCTTGGTCCCTAGATTTAAAAAGGGGGCATATAGAAGAGGAAAATAGTGGAGGAAGGGGGGTCAATAGGGAGTTAGAAAGAAAGAATCCTTGGAGGGAAAACAGATATACATACCATCTATCAAGTGAGAACGA
>NW_006971824.1:0-1152 GCF_000164805.1 Carlito syrichta | reverse complement strand
AGGAAATGAGGTAAAGTTTGTTGATAAGTGGGCAGGGCAATGGAAGTCTCTGCCTGGAGAATGGCAAGGCAGTTTAAGCAGGTCTGTTTTTCTCTGCTTGTCTGGGTCCTCTGATTTGGGGTCTCACACTGAGTGCCTCAGCCAGGGTGGACCTGGAGTTCCAGAGCTCCAAAGTTCCAAAGAGCAGGCTCTAAACAGCGAGAGTGGTGCTGGAACCCTACAGAGGACTTCAGCCAGAAATGGAACCAGCGTCTCTGAAGGGCGGGTGCCCAGAGCCTCCCTGTGTGACCAGCGGCTTGATGCCGGGTGCCCGGGCTGGAGACAATGCAGCCGAGGAGGGATCTGGAGGGGGCTGGGACCGGAGACTTCCACACACGAGTAGAACGGCAGCAGTGGGGGGAGGGGTGCAATATCTGGCCTTGCGTGGGACTGAAGTTCCCGGGCCTGACCCCAGCGCGGTTGGTGGTGGACTGGGGGATAGGGGTAGCGAAGTGATAGCCTTTTTGGGAACTCACGTTCAGAGAATCTCATCAGTTCACCTATGCCGTCGCCATCTTGCCCTGTCTCTCCTGCATCCTCCCATTTGTAGATGGCAACAGGTTGGCCAAGGAGCTCAGGAGTCAGCCTCTGGCCTTGGCAGTAGTGGAACACAGTTGGGGGCGGTGTGTAGGGTTAATGTCCGGAAGCAGCCTCACTGAGGGCCTGAGGTGCTGGTGGCTTGGATCCGCAGTTAGCTAGGTGGGTGGGCCCAGATTTGCCTGGCTCCCTGCCAGAGGCAGTGCCCGGGCCAGCTCGCATTCCTCGGCAGTCCTCTTGTTAGTTTTAATCAAGTATTTGGTGCTGGAAATCCTTTTGTTTCCTGGGACCATCTACCATAATCATATTCCCCAGAATCAAAAGGTACATTGGTACAAAATTTCTCGATTCATGTGACCTCAAAGAACAGAAAATTCTTGTGGCTTGGCAGGTAGGAATTGGGGTTTGGGTTTGAAATATTCCACATTTTGGGGAGGTCTTGTGAAGGGGAACCAGGAATCTTGGATTCCAGTTCCTGAAGAACATTATGGACGTGTTTCTCTTGATATTCACAAAACTGGAATTCTCGGTCACCAGGAACTGTCTCGGCATCCTGTAGTGTGAAGCAGGAAGCTG
>NW_006971823.1:0-583 GCF_000164805.1 Carlito syrichta | reverse complement strand
CCTCCATCTCCAGGATGGATATGCTCACTCCTCCCATGGACTTCCTCGGGGGAAGGAATGAGGTGACTCTCAAACCGTAGGGGGAGGGCTGAACAGGTGACTCATGCCTGTCTCCTCGGCTTCAGGAGAGGCCTCACTTCAGGGAGGCTGAGAGAGGAAGATGGTCGAAGTCCAGGTGCTGAGATCAGGCCAGAGACCATAGCCTACCTCCACCTCAACTCCAAGCAAAACCCAGAAAACCTTGAATGAGGGCAGGCCTCAATGGGAGAATCACCTCCAACCCAGACGTCAAGACTAGGCAGGAAGACCAGGACGCTGACCAAATGGAAAACCTGCTATCGTAGCAGTTTTGGAGGCCCAAGCTGAGAGGATGGCCCTAGTTGGGCTGTTTGAGAGCAGCCTGGGCAACTTAGTGAGGAAAGAAAGAAAGAAAGAAAGAAAGAAAGAAAGAAAGAAAGAAAGAAAGAAAGAAAGAAAGAAAGAAAGAAAGAAAGAGTGAATGAATGAATGAAAGAAATTAAGAAAGAAAGAAAGAAAAATGAAGAAAGGAAGAAATCAAAGAAAGAAAAAGAAAGTATGAAAA
>NW_006971822.1:0-639 GCF_000164805.1 Carlito syrichta | reverse complement strand
TCATAAGACACAAAAGGGACATTTAGGACAGATCTTCGATTACAACTATCAAGAGAATAGAATATTCCTGGGGATCAGTAATGACCGATTAAGGGTATCTATGGAGCTAGTAGCTCTGAAAAATGTAGGGATCCTGAAGCCCAGATTGCTGATTAATCCTTATCAAGAGTCCTTGTAGATTCTGGCGATTGAGTACTCCTAGAAGCTGATTTCCTTTTCGTTCTCAGCAAGTTGCCCTGATTTTCCCTCGTAATGTGGGTCCAAAAACTCTGTATACAAATAGGCAGATGCCCAGAAATTTCATAGAGTCGTGGAATCCATGATTCCTGGTTACAATTAAAAGAAAGTAATAAATATTTGGAAACCTCAAAACACCAGGCCCCTATCAGAATAGAAGGCCAAACAGAAGTTTTAGGATTACAAGATACATCTTAAGGTGATAGTTACATATAAATATTGCTATAAGATTCTTTGGGTCCTGGAATCTACCCCTTGTTGTCCAGAAAAACCCAACGGACTTGAGTGTCCACATTCTCAGTTACAACTATCAAGAAGACAAGAAGTTTGCTGAGAATCTATAATGACAAAATTGTTATACCCAAGAGGCCTGTAGCCCTAAAGAATGTGGGAAATAGAATC
>NW_006971821.1:0-809 GCF_000164805.1 Carlito syrichta | reverse complement strand
AGTCAGCTAGCTAACAAGTTAGCTAGATTATCAGCTAGCTAAGTCAGCTAGCTCATTAGTAGCTAACTATTAAGTCAGCTACTAAGTCTGCTACTAACAGATAGCTAATCATTAAATCAGGTAGATATTCAGCTAATTAAATAGCTAACTATTGCATTCAGGTAGTTAAGTCAGCTAGCTAACAAGTTAAGTTGGCCAGTTAAGTCAGCTAGCTAAGTAGTTCAGTCACCTAGCTAAGTCAGCTAGTTAAGTCAGCTTTCTAATTTAGTCAGCTGTTTAAGACAGCTAGGTTGCTAGTTAGCTAATGGGTTAAGTCAGCAGGTTGAGTCAAGTAGTTAGCTAGTTAATTAACAGGTTAATTCAGCTGGTTGAGTCAGCTAGCTAGCTAGTTAGCAAATGGGTTGAGTCAGCTGCTTGAGTAGGCAAGCTAGCTAGTTAGCTAATGAGTTAAGTCAGCTGGATGAGTCTGCTAGCTAGCTAGTTAGTTAAAGAGTTAAGTCAACTGGTTGAGTCAGCTAGATAGCTTATTCACTAGCGAGTTAAGTCAGATTAAGTCAACTAGCTAGCACACTAGATAATGAGTAAGCTAACTGGTTAGCTATCTGATTAAGTCAGCTAGCTAGCTAGGCAACTAACTATTTAAGTCAGCTTGTATCCTAGATAGCTACCTGGTTAGGTACTATTTAAGTCAGCTGGCTAGTTAGGTAGCTAGTTAGTTAACTATTAAATCACTGGCTAGCTTGGTAACTAGCTAGTTAAGTCAGCTAGTTAAGTCAGCTAGGTGGCCAGGTTGCTAGATAGATAGCCAG
>NW_006971820.1:0-1287 GCF_000164805.1 Carlito syrichta | reverse complement strand
GTTTTACATTTAGGTCTTTGATCCATTTAGAGTTAATTTTTGTGTAGGGTGATAGGTAGAGGTCCTGTTTCAATCCTCATGTGAACAGCTAGTCTTGCCAGCCCCATTTACTGAATAGGTTCTTCTCTTCTCAGTGACTGTTGTTGGAGGCTTTGTCAAAGATGAGTTGGTGGAGAAATTGAGGCTTTGATCCTGGAATCTCCTCTTCTATTGGTCTATGCCTGTTCTTGTACCTGTACCAGGCTGTTTTGATTACTGTAGCCTTATAGTAAAGTTTGAAATCTGGACGTGTGATACCCCCTGCTTTGTTTCTTTTACTAAGGATTGTTTTAGCTATTTGTGGTCATTTATGTTTCCATGTGAATTTCTGTATTGTCATTTCCAGGTCTGAGAAAAATGATTTTGATAACTTAATGGGTATTGTGTTGAATCGGTAGATTGCTTTTGTTAGGATTGGACATTTTGACAATATTGATTCTTCCTATCCATGAGCATAGGAAGCATAGGAGCATAGAATATTTTTCCATGTGTTTGTGTCTTCTTAGCTTTCTTTGAGCAGCGTTTTGTAGTTCTCATTGTAAAGGTCTTTCCCTTCTCTGGTTAGGAAGATACCGAGGTATTTCACTTTTTTGTGGCTATTTTGAATGGTATTGTGCTTTTTATTTGGGTCTCTGCTAGCTTGTTGTTGGTGTAAAGGAATGCAATTGTCTTTTGCACATTTATTTTGTACCCTGAGACTTTGCAATGTCCTTTATCAGTGCAAGAAGGTTTTGACAGATTCTCTTGGATTTTCAAGGTATAAGATCATATCATCAGCTAGATGGAAAACTTTTTTCCTACTTGGATACCCCTGATTTTCTTCTCTTGTCTAATTGCCTGAGCTAGGACTTCCAACACAATGTTGAATAGAGGGATTAAAGGGGGCAGCCTTGTCTTGTTCCAGTTTTCAACGGAAATGTTTCCAGTTTCTGTCCATTTAGCAACATGTTAGCTGTGAGTTGATCGTAGATGGCACTTACTATTTTGAGGTATGTTTCTTCTATACCTAGGTGTTTGAGGTTTTTTTCAAGAAGGGATGATGGATTTTATCAAAAGTTTTTTCTGCATCTAATGAGATAATCATGTGGCTCTTGTTTTTACATCTGTTGATGTATTTAATGACATTTATGGTCTTGCGAAGGTTAAACCAGCCCTGCATCCTGAGGATGAAGCCTATTTGGTCATAGTGGATGATTTTTGAGATGTGTTTTTGGATCTGATTTGCTTGAATCTTACTAAGGATTTTTG
>NW_006971819.1:0-660 GCF_000164805.1 Carlito syrichta | reverse complement strand
TTTTTAACCTTAGAGGCCTACTGATCTCTGATTAGAAAAGTAAATAAATAATCCTTCTTCATCACTAATTTTATTGAGAAAAAAAGTCTTCATTATCTTGAGCTTTTTTATCAAACCCCTGCAAGTTCCTGACACTTCCCAATACCACAAACTTTCTAGCTGCCAATTCAGCAGCCCATCTCTGGTCTTTATCATTCATATTCTCCTGCATATGATAACTGCTTACTTCTTTATATAACCCCCATCCCCTGGCTTCTAGAGCAATCCCTATTTTAGTATTCCTTTTATCTTTGATGACTCCCTGTCAAGTCTTTTTTTTTAAGTAAGAAAGCAGGATTTATAGAGAGGACAGAAAAACTCCCACATGGGAGGGGATTGAAAGGGGTTGCCCGTCCCCTGTCAAGTCTTATTTACTGGTTTCTTCTTCCTTTTCCTGTTCCATAAATCCTAATACATACATCACTTCTAATTTGAACTATCTGTTCATGTTCTATACTTATTTCTATATTGGTCAGTTACAAACTTTGTTTTCAATAAGCTACAACAATTCTAAACAATAAAAGGTTTTGAAATTCATGAACATCAGAATTCTGGTCTAGAGACAGCTATGTTCTCTGACAATAAAGATATACCCACAATGAAAACCTACAACCTTTCTAG
>NW_006971818.1:0-911 GCF_000164805.1 Carlito syrichta | reverse complement strand
TCAGTGTTAGAGTTTCTTGTAGAGCCTAGATATTATGTCTTTTTACAGGTATATAAGTGGAGAATCGTTTCCCCCTTTCTGTTGACTGTATCCCTGCTGTCTGATGGTTTCTTTTGTTTTGCAGAAGTATATTAATTTGATGAGGTCCCACTTATCTAACTTACTCCTTAAGGCATGGGTATTTAGGGCTCTGAAGAGGAGTTGGTTTCTGGTTCCAGTTTCCCTAATGGTGTCTCCTGCGTTTTGTAGGATTATTTTAATTTGGTGTTTTACATTTAGCTCTTTGATCCATTTAGAGTTAATGTGTATGGTGATAGATATGGGTCCTGTTTCAATATTGTGTATGTTGTCAGCCTTTTCCCTGCTCCATTTTCTGAATAAGTTCTCCATTAGCCAGAGGGTCTTGGAGGATTTTTCAAAGATGAGATGGTTGAGAATTTGAAGATTTCATTCTCTGTCCTGATCCATCAGCCTATGGATCGACTCTTGAACCAATACCAGGCTATATTGATTAGAGTAAATATATAGTAAAATTTGTAGTCTGGAACAGCAAAAGCTCCTGCTTTGTTTCTTTTTTAAATATTCTTTTGGCTATTCGTGATTGTTTGTGGTTTCTTATGAATTCTTCAGTGCAATTTCCAGGTCTGAGAAGAATGATGTTAACACAAGTGTTATTTCATTGAATCTGTAGATTGAATAAAAGGCTAATTTTTACATTAAAATAGTTAACTAAATTCACGGAAACAAGCGTGTCAAATTGACATTTATGACATCAGCCTCAGAACTTTGATATAATAATGGGAGGGACCTTGACTACTGAGCAATCCTTAGGCTTCAAGCACTTGTGTACAGTGCTCTGTCAAATGCGGTAGACATAGTGGTTTTCATTCCCAAGAAGTGAAGGGAGCCAG
>NW_006971817.1:0-2918 GCF_000164805.1 Carlito syrichta | reverse complement strand
AGTATAAAATGAAAAGTTTCAGCATGTCTTCAATAAAGATGAGGACTTTGAAGTAAATGGCCATAACTTTTCTCCAGAAGAGGGCAACTTCAGATGGACTTACTAAATCTAATTTGAATAACTAACAGAAGCCTAGAAATGGCAGGGATGAGACATTGCCAGAGAAATCAATAACATTTCTAATTATTCAATTCAAAAGTCATTTATTTTTAATTGAGCTATATTTTTCAAAACAATGGTCACTAAAATGACTTTGGTCCTCACAATGCTATTAGCAGTAATGTTGAAAAAACATTTTAAGAAATTTGTAGTTGTTACATTTCTCAAGCTATTTGTATGATACTCAGAGGTTCAAATGACATTAAACTTTTTTTTACTCTATACCAGGAAGCAGCTCAAATGTTTAATTGCCTCCATGTTTCACTCTTACAACAAAGCTTGGCAGATCTCACATACCTTACAGATTACGGGAAGATTGAGATGGCTAAGGATCCAAAAGAGGGGAAGAAGATGGAGAATAAAACTTAAGAGGCTACTTACCACGGAAAAGATGTTTCCTTGAAGACGTCAGTAAGACACAGTTTTTTATCTTGGAAATCTTGATTTTAAAATTACTAGAATAAAAGTTTGTTATCAGGTAGAAGCAAAGAAAAGCAAAACAGTACTTTTTACTAACTACTACTTTAGGAGTAGTATATTATTTATTTTTAAGGAAGTATTTGAAAAAGCTTAGATATTCTCTCTGGGCTGTCATTGCTGCACAGAACAAAGATATCCTTTTTATCATCTTATTTAGAATATAAAGGACGATCAGAAGAAGTATGGTTAATGATGTGTGCTTTAGCATTTACTTTAGATGATCACTGGACACATTGGGGCATAAACTGAAGAAATGGGGAGTTTGAGGAACAACTAGAGACAAAGTGGGGGAGCCACTTACATACCATTAATCTGGATTGAGGGAGACAGCACATGAGCACCAAGTCCAAACGCTTTATGGGTGTCTTTCATTACTTGACTAGGATTGGAGTTCTGATAATGCAGGGTGTTTATTTCAACTGTCCAAGTCATTCAATGTTTTACGTGCCACCTGACCCAGGCATGGTGATTAACAAACATTTGCTCCAAGGTGTGTGGGCAGAGAGAAGTGACAACTCAAAATTAAAAGAAATCAGTGGAGAAGGAAGAAGAAGGTGGAAGAAACCAAGATTTATCCTGCCCAGTCTTTTATAGATGATAGTCTGGAGGGAGAAGAGGAGTTTATATAATTTCCTGATGCTGTATAGACCCCAAGAAAGATAAAAAATAAAGTAAGGCTGGAGAATTAATGGTACAAGCTTAAAAACAGATAAGGTAACACAAAAATAAATGAGAAAGATTAATGGTGTGAAGTATATTCTGCTGTTGAGTTTCTTTTTTGGCAACCTCGAGAAGAAGATCAATTAGTATTAATGTACTAAAATACATAAGACTGACAATGTTTCCTAAGGAGTTTTATAAGGGAAAGATTGTGTTAATTTATTTCAGAAACTAGACTACTTACTGAAAACACTTTTTTCTAATCAGGGTAGATGTTTGGAGTTCAAACATTTCTTGTGGCACATGGGATGAGAGGGTAAGTCTCCTTTCCCTCTACGCTGTAATGACAGCAGAGCATAATGGATAAGGGAGGGCAGAGAATTAAAAGCTAGACCACTGGGATCCAACTCATGACTGCCTCTCATGAGCAAGTCACATCACCAGTCTGTGCCTTAGTTTCCTCATCTGTAAAATGGGGATGATGCTACTTATCTCTAGAGGTTTGTAAAGATTAAACTCAATATCATGTGGAGCCAAGCACTTGGGAATCTGGCATGTATTAAGTACTCAGTATTATTATTACTGCTAAGAAATAAGAACTGAAAGAGGTCTGTTAATGGATACATACATACATTAAAAATATAGAGAAACATAAGATTGATAAATGTTTGTATCTTCAACAAAAATGAAAGCAATCTTAAGACTAATGTTTCGAGAAAACTTTAACCCAGCAAAGAAAATTTATAGGGTGAGAATATTTTAAAGCAGAGTATTTAAATAAAAGGGCAAGACACTCTCTTCTAAGCAAGCGTTATAATTCAGTGTAACACAGGAAAATGTTTAACATAGTAATCAATTTTGGAAAGAGAAGAAGTTACAAAAGGAAAAGGGCAGTGATGAATTGCATAATATAAAGAAGTGAAGCTACCACTGCCTTTCAGGACTCATGGTGAGGAAAATGCCTTAGGAAGCTATTAGGAACAATTCAAAGTAAGTTTGGAATAAAAATAGTTTAAGAGGTTAAAGAACTACTTATTGTAAAACATTGACAGGATAAGAAAAAATAAAAAGTACTTAAAAGATGGAGAAAAAGGGATATACAATTTCCTCCACAAAAAATATTAGCTTATTGAGAGCAGAAATATTATCCTCTTTGACTTCTTAGCGCCCAGCTCTGTGCTTGGCATATAGTGGACATTTTATGTTAGGTAGATAATGAATTAATGGGTGAGCATATTTAATAATTGAGTAATTGATTTAATGAATTAAGGAATTAAGTTAATTAACAATTTTTATGAGCACTAAAAGAAAGTAGGTCATATATGAAACACGACTTAACTTGGAGGTATAAAGGAACACACTTACGGGAAATAGAGGAGCTGAATTTATCTTCAGGGAACAGAATTAGAAAATTCAACAGTCAAGTTGAGGAAATAATGGGGATATTGCTTCAGAAATACTCAAATAAAATTCAGCAAGAATAAATGAGAATGTTTTATCTTCTTACAGTTCTATTCAATGCAGATATTAAGGATTCAGAAGCAAAAAATGCCTGATAGAGAAGTCAAAGTGTGATCAACTTATGAGATAAGGCAGAATTTATCAATGCAGACCTTATT
>NW_006971816.1:0-950 GCF_000164805.1 Carlito syrichta | reverse complement strand
GGTGTGTCTCTGCCAGGGTGACCACCCTTTATACCACCTTGTTCCCCAAGGGGGACCCACTAGTCCCTCACATAGGGCACCTCAGTTACAGGGAGGGCATGACTTTCAAACTTTCAATGTGGCAGGGATGGCCAGGTGAATCATGCCTGAATTCTTGGCACTCTGGGAAGCTGGGATGGGAAGATGGCCAGAGCCCGGGAGCTCGAGACAAGGTTGGACACCATAGTAAACCACCATCTCGACCCAAGAAAAACATAGAAAACCTTGGGTGAGTGAAAGCCTCTGGGGAAGGATTTCCTCTGGCCCATAGTTCAAGACCAGGAGGGAAGATCAGGATATTGACCAAATGAAAAACCTGTGATTGCAGCAGTTTAGGAGGCCCAGACCAAGAGGATGACCCGAGTTGGGCAGTTTGAGAGCAGCCTGGGTGAACTAGTGAAGAAAGAAAAGAAAGACAGAAAGAAAGAAAGGAAGGGATGAAGGAAGGAAGAAAGAATGGAAAGAGGAAGGAAGGAAGAAAGGAAAGAAAGAAAGAAAGAAAGAAAGAAAGAAAGAAAGAAATCCATTCTCTTGCAAACTTTCTCCTCTCAGTCCTTCCCACAGCCCCCCCCACATGTGAGGGTGCCCCAAACTCGGCAGCATTCAACCACAACCCCCCCAAAAAGCTACCACCACTTTGGTGCATTAGTTCCCATACTCTCTGGCCATGTTCCTGCCGGCTCTCCTCTCCTAGGTGTTAAATGTGTCCCAGGCCAGCTGACACTGCAACTCAGCAACTAGGACCTTCCTCCAAGAAAGTCCAGGGACAATTCCCTCTACCGTGGACATTTCTTCCCCCCAATACCATTTTTTCTGGCTCTAAAGTCAGTCTCCCTGTGAACACATGACTCGCAGTTGAGAATCTGTGTACGATTCTCATGGTTTGGAGACAGTGTCTGGCTCTGGCCAAG
>NW_006971815.1:0-420 GCF_000164805.1 Carlito syrichta | reverse complement strand
GCTCCTCCCAGGGTCCACCTCAGAGACAGGTAGGGCATAACACTCAAACCAAAGTGGGGGATTGTCGGGCGACTCAAACCTGTCTCCTTGGCAGTTGGGGAGGCCGAGACAGAAAGACAACTGTAGTCCAGGAGCTGAGACCAGGCTGGACACCATAGCAAGCCCCCAACTCGATCCCAAGCAAAACCCAGAAAACCTTGGGTGAGGGTAGGCCTGGAGGGAGAGTGTCCTCTGGTCCAGGTTTCAAGACGAGGCAGGAGGACTGGGATGTTAACCAAATGGAAAGCCTGTGATCACAGCAGTTTGGAAGTCAAAGGCCAAGAGGATGTCCCGATTTGGGCAGTTTGAGAGCAGCCTGGGCAACCGAGTGTGGAGAGAGAAAAATGAAAGGAAGGAAGGAAGGAAGGAAGGAAGGAAGGA
>NW_006971814.1:0-764 GCF_000164805.1 Carlito syrichta | reverse complement strand
AACATGCTTTGTGTCAAAGAACAGACCTCACTGCTCCTCAAAGTTGAGTCTGTTTATAAATATTTATGATACAGTGCTATGGGCACAAATCTAATTTTAGAAAATATTTGAAAAGTAGTCATTGGTATTTTTGTTACTATGTGGAATTTTTTTGTATTCCCAAAACCAGTCATACTTTCTGGTCAGAAGTACATTATGACAGAGAGATAAAGGCAGAGTTTTGTCAAAGACAAATGAGTGTACACAGCTGGATTTTCACTGGAGGAATAAATTGCACAATGAAAATAATGCAAAAAAATTAAAGGGAAGAGGGAACTTATAAACTTTCCAAAGGGGTCATATTTAAAAAAAATATTTTTTTTGAGTTGAAGTCTCACTCCATCGCCCAGGCATGCAGTGGCATGCTCACGGCCACCCCAGCAGTGACCTGCCAGGCTCCAGTGATCTTTCTGCCTCTGCCTTCCAAGTAACCAGAACTACAGTTGTGCACTATCACACCCGGCTAATTGTTTGATTTATTGTAGAGATGAGGTATCGCCAAGTAGCCCAGGCTGTTCGCGAAGCTGTATACTCAGGCAGTTCCCTCACCTCAGCCTCCCAAAGTGCTAGGATTACAGGACTGAGCTGCCAGGCCTTAAGAAATATTTTACAAAATAAAAACACATATTCAACTCAAAGAGAATGTTGTCTTTTTTGAATTAAACACCACGCTGAAAATTTTAAAGTATGAATGAGGATGTGGACACAGTCAGCCAGATTTGTAC
>NW_006971813.1:0-1145 GCF_000164805.1 Carlito syrichta | reverse complement strand
CACCCATTCACACTTGAAGGAAGGAAAGACAGTGAAGACGTTAAAATTCTCTCTAGCTGGGAAGTTTGGACTGAGACCTACAGTGAACCAGGACTCAGTAGATACAAAGTCTTTTATGGGCCATAGTGCTTTCAGATCAGGGACAGAGACCGGGTGACTGGAACTCCTACTTGGTGACCAGGATCCACTTCTTGGGTCAAAATGAGCAGCTACACACTGGAGTTTGAAATACAAGAGCTCCACCACTTGTTTGCAAGTGGTTGATACCATGTTTTCCCAAACCACTACTGAAAGAGTACACCTGCGTATGACTGTTTTTTTGGGACTTGGAGTAGCAGATGATCGTGGTCACTTTAAGAGCAATTTCTAAGAGCCCTTGTCTCTGTTTACCCCAACTACCTCCTGCTAATCTTTAGGCAGTTGTGCATGTGTATGCGCATGTGTGTGTGCGCGCGCGGGCGTGTGTGCACGCGAGTGCGCGCGGTGGGGGGTGAGGGCAATTTGGCAGACATTGTTAAAAAACAAGGTTTGAAGGATTTATAAGTGGAAATCATGATTAAAAAATATATATGGCCAGGCTCGGTGGCTCATCCTGTAATCCCACGCCTTTGGGAGGCTGAGGTGAGTGGATTGCCTGAGCCTGCGGGTTCGAGACCCGTCTGGGCAGTGAGACCTCATCTCTACAATAAATCAAAAAATCAGCGGTGCGTGGTAGTGCATGCCTGTAATTCCGGCTACTCGGAAGGCTGAGGCGGGTGGATCGCCGGAGCCCAGCAGGCGAGGCTGCGGTGGCCGGGAGCAGCCACTGCACTCCAGTCTGGGCGACAGAGTGAGACTCCAACTCAAAAAATAAAAAAATAAAAAATAAAAAAAATGAAAGTTAAGAAAATGATAGTCCTATGTAGTTTTTGTCACATGCACCATATAAGGCAGGGACCCAAAAAAGCAGAATTAATTTATTTAAAATTGTGAATTTATCATTTCATGTTTAAACTTCAGTTGCTTTCAGAGTACTCTCCTTTGGATGCAACACACCTATCAAGATGCTTTTTCTACTGCCTAAAACAATTTTTGAACTCATTAATTTTGATGCCCTTTAGTGCTTCTACCGTTTTGGTTGTTTGTTTCTTTTCTTTTCTTTTTGC
>NW_006971812.1:0-3095 GCF_000164805.1 Carlito syrichta | reverse complement strand
AATGGGGTTCCTCACATACAGGAAACTTCACTGCCTATTGCTAAGTAAGAATAAGGAATCTGCGTTACTCAGGTCCTCAATCCCAAAAAAAGCATAAGGGAAATCTTGCTATGGGGTAAACACGAATCATGGTGTTTTTGAGCGTGAATCTGGAAAATGGAGTCCTTATTTACAGGCAACTACATGACTTTTTGGTAAGAAAGAATAAGGAATCCGGGTTATGTTGGGAGCCAACATCTATAGCTACATGGCTGAGCCCTGTAAAGGCCCATCTGGAATATCGCCTCTGACATAGGATATCAGTTATACCTATAATATTGGCGTGTGATTTGTGTCCAGTGTGAATACACGGCAGTAAAACTTAGAAGTAAATCTCTATACACCTGATGGAAAGAGTGCACAGCAGAATTATTTTTCTCTGTCTTTCTAAGTTTTACTTATTTCTAGATATTTTTTAACTTCTATTTCCTGATAGACTGGGTAGTCAGCTCTTATTCCCGAAAGCTGTTTCCCATAGGGCTAAGAATAGAAACTAAATTACCATGATAGTTTTGTCGCCCTGCCCCTAGTCAGGCATAACGTTTTCTTTTGTTTAGTTAATTACCAAAACTCTGTCTGCTTCAGCCCACAGTCGCCAACATGGTGGCCATGCATTTTCTTGTTCAAGAGTGTGAAAGCTATTTTATTTTTAGAGTAGATTTGTTAGGATAAAATATATACATATACACTCATAGTTATGTAAATTTACGCTTGCTGTTTTGTTTCCTTTTGCTACATTATTCAACTGCAATAGTTACTATACGATTTATGAAAGAATTAATGATGAGGTATTAACTTAATAGGCTATAGCATAGTATTAAAGATCAATCATTAGATTATATAAAAATTAAAGTTTAGACATATGAAACTCATATGAATTATAATAAAGTTTGGTAGTTTAAGAATAAGTTTTAACTGAGTTATAAGGCATTACGTTAAATCATAATAGGATAATAGTACAACAGCTAAGTCATTTAAGTAAACTTATAGATTATAGTATAGTGTTAAGTTGATAATATTAATCGTTAAAAATATTGAGGCAGTGAACTTGGATTGAACCTAGAGTTAACTTAGAAAAGTTTTTTGTATTAATCAGGCTATAGAACAAAGAGTATAATATGAATGATTCATTGAACATTATGGAAAACACTTTGAACGATTTGTATTGAAATTGTGCACCTGTGACCTTAATGTAATCACGACAGGCATCATGGAATTCGAATTGTTTGCTTGGAAATTGCAGATCTCGTGGTGGCCTTGTGATGCATAGTTTGTAAAGCACGGAACTTGTACGCCCCCAGTAAGTGATTATCACACTGCTGGAGGGCATAGAAAATTGTGTATAAGTTGGAAGGAGTCCGAATAAAATTTGGCTGCAGTCCTGATCAGACTGTTCCCAGAGGAACTGCCTCCGAGTGATCTCTTCTTGTCGTCCAGATTCTCCGGTGCGGGTCCTAACCCACCCTTGGTCAGTGCTGGTTACCGACAGCTTTGGTGCCCAAACAGGGGCCTGACTCCGTTAATTTTATATATATATGTTCCCCGTTTGTTCCTTCATCTCATTTCTGGACGGACCTTGCCTTAGGGTGCTGCAGTCCCTCCGGAGTGCGCGGGTCGATGGGCAAGCTGAGTGGTTGTATAGTGTCGCTGATGGATTGCGTGACCCATTATTGCCGTAAAAAGAGGAATTCAGTTTTTGTAGAGATATTACTGTATATTGTGTATATTGTTTGTTATTACAGTTATGGGGAACTGCAGCTCCAAGGAAAGGAGAGCCTATATTTGTATTATGTGTAAAGCTTTGAAACATAAAGGGGTAAAGGTAAGTAGAAATAAAGTAAATTCTTTTCTAGATTTTGTACAGAAAGTTACTCCATGGTTCCTGGATCAGGATACTTTAGAATTAGAAACATGGGGTGAGGTAGGAAAAAATATGAAAAAATGGTATGATAATCACGGTGCAACTCAGATACCACAAGATTCTTATTCCCTATGGAATGTCTTACGGGAAGCATTGGTACTTAATCCTAATTATGGTTCTTTTCCCAAGAGTGATTCGGGATCCGAGGAGGATGAGACAGCTAAAGGAGATAATTTCGGAGATCACTCATCTCCTGGGGATCATGCAGAATTAAATGAGGAAGCAGCTAAGTATAATAATCCTGATTGGCCAGATTTTTCTTTCCCTGTGATCTATAAAAATAGGGCTATGTTACCATTTAGCGGCCAAAGAGTGGAATTGCCAAAGAAATATTTGCCGGGAATTCAAGAGACTATACAAAAGGCTTTAGAATCAGAAAACTCACTTCATTGTTTTCCTGTTGACATAGAATTTGAACACCCTAAATGGGAACCTATACCAATGAAATTATTAAAAGACTTAAAAACTGCTTGTCATGATTATGGCCCAACAGCGCCGTATACACTAGCCTTCTTAGATGGGCTACGTGCTTGGTGGATGACTCCTTGTGATTGGTTTCAAGTGGCTAAAGGATGTTTGACAGGAGGACAATTTGTGCTATGGAAAATGGAGTATAAAGAGTTAGTTAAAAGGAAAGTTGTAGAGCAGAATCCTACTAAATGAAGTCCAGAACGGGGTAATGTCAACATGGATATGTATATGGGAGTAGGAGAATATTGTAATACCCAGGCTCAAGCACAATTGCATACAGATGTACTTATGGCTGTGAGTGATTTAAGTGTTGTAGCCTGGAAGCGGCTACCTTCTCCCGATCATACCATGCCTGGCCTTACCACTGTAAAGCAAAGATCAGATGAGCCATAGGAAGAGTTTATTGCTAGATTGACAGATGCAGTAGGAAAGTTAGCCATAAACAAAGTAGCTGAAGACCTTATTAGTAAAACAATTGGCTGTTAAAAATGCTAATAACACTTATTAGGCTTTAATAAGACTGATAAAAATGACCGGAAATATAATTGATTATATGAAACCATGCTAACAAAAATTATGATGATTAAAAGTCCTTCCTTCTTGCCACCCTTGCTGCACCTCTATCTAAAGTTTTCCTTAAAAATTAAGAATACTGAAATAAAGC
>NW_006971811.1:0-605 GCF_000164805.1 Carlito syrichta | reverse complement strand
GAGACTAGTCAGCTGGCATAAATAGCTGACTTAACAAAGTAGCCAGCTGGCTAGCCAACGGACTTAACTAGCTGGCTACCTAGCTAGACAGGTGTATAGCTACCTGACTAATCTAGCCTACATAACTAGACAACTTATGACTAGCCAGCTGACTTAACAAGCTACGTACCTACATAGACTGCTGGCTCATCAGTTGACTTAACTACCTAAGTACCTAGCTAACATGCTGGCAAGCGAGCTGACTTATCTAGGTGACTTAACAAGCTAACTAGCTGGCTAGCCAGCTAACTTAATTAGCTAGCTATCCTGCTAGGCAGCTGACTATCCAGCTGACTTAACTCGCTGTCTAAACTAGCTAACAAGCTGACTTAAGTAGCTAGCTACATAGTTAACAAGCTGACTTAAGTAGCTAACTTAACTAACTTGCTACCTAGCTAGCTATCATGTAGCTAGGTGAGTTAACTAGCTGACTTAACTAGCTAGCTCCCTAGCTAGCTAACGGACTTAAATAGCTGAAATAACTAGCGACTCAGTTGACTGCCCATTTGACGTAAATAGATAACTAGCTTGCTAGCTGGCTAGACAACTGCATTAACCTGCTGACT
>NW_006971810.1:0-766 GCF_000164805.1 Carlito syrichta | reverse complement strand
GCCCAGAAGTTTCCTAGGGCGTGGAATCCATGAATCGTGATACACTTAAAAGTAACTAATAAATATTTGGCAACCTCAAAACATGAGGCCCCTATTCGAATTGAAAGATAAACGGACGTTTTAGGATTACAAGGTACATCTTAAGACGAGAGTTAACTACAAATACGTCGATAAGATTCTTTGGGTTCTGGAATCTGACCTTTGTTGTCCTGAGGACCCCAACGGACTTGTAGGTCCACCTTCTCGGTTAAAACTATCAAGAAGACCAGAAGGTAGCTGAGAATATATAATGACAAAATTGTCATATACACAAGGCATGTAGCAGAAATAATGTGGAAATTAGAAGGCCAGCTTCCTGATTAGCCCTTAAAATATGGCCAGGTAGACTTCTGGGATTGGCGATCCACATAACCCAGATTCTTTTTGTTCTCAGTAATACTCAAGGACGTTACCTGGCGATGTGTAAGTAAAATCTCTTATATACCACTATTCATTCGCTCAAAAGGTCAGAAGGGTCCTGGAAGCCTAGATTGTTGGATCCCCTTCAAGAATACGTCCTAAATATGTGGGAACTCCTAACTCTAAGTTACGAAATCAATCTAAAATTCCAGCAGTAGTTTCTGGATTAAGAGGTAAACCTGAAACCAGAAATTACACTAAAAATGACGAGATGATTCATTGGGTTGTGGAATCTGGCCTTACAGCCTCCTGCAGAAAAAGCCAAGCTGATGGCCAGATTCTCTCTTACTACTAAGAGGACAAGAAG
>NW_006971809.1:0-5303 GCF_000164805.1 Carlito syrichta | reverse complement strand
TGCTGGGTAGCCAGGTAATTAAATCAGATGGCTAGGCTGCTGGCTAGCTAGGTAACAAGGCAATTAAGTCAGGTGGCTAGACCACTGACCAGCTAGTTAAGTCAGCTACTTTAGTCAACTGTCTAACCAGTTGGATAGCTAGTTAAGTCAGCACAGTAATTCAGTTGTCTAGCCAGCTGGCTAGCTAGTTAAAAAGCTATTTACGTCAGATGGGCAGCCAGCTGGCTTGCTAGTTATTTCAGCTAGTTAAGTTAACTGGCAAGCTAGGAACCTAGCTAGTTAAGTCAGCTAGATATGTCAGCTAGCTAGCTAATTAAGTCAGGTAGTTACATCAGCTCACTAGCCAGTTTCCAAGCTAGGTAGCTAGCTAGTTATTTCAGTTGTCTAGCAAGCTGGCTATCTAGTTAGGTCACCTAGTTAAGTCAGATGACTAGCCAGCCAGCTAGATTTTAACAAGCTAGTCAATTCAGCTGACTAGCAAGCAGGTCAGGTATTTAAGTAAACTAGTTAAGTCAGCTGACTAGCCATCTGACTAGGTAGATAGCAAGCTACTTAAGTCAGTTGGCTAGCCAGCTGGCTATCTAGTTATTTCAGTTAGTTGAGTCAGTTGGCTAGACAGCTGGCTAACTGGTTAAGTCAACTAGTTAATTCAATTGCCTAGTCAACTGGCTAGCTAGGTAGCTCGCTAGTTACATCAGCTGCCTAGCCAGCTGGATAGTTTGTTAAGTCAGGCAGTTAAGTCAGCTTGCTAGCCACCTGGCTAGGAAGATAGCTCGGTAATTAAGTCAGCTGGCTAGCCTTGCTGTCTAGCTAGTTAATTCAGTGAGTTAAGTGAGCTGGATATCCGGCTGGCTAACTAGGTGTCTAGCTAGTTAAGCCAGCTTGCTAGCCACATGGCTATATAGTTAAGACAGCCAGTTAAGTCAGCTTGCTAGCCAGCAGGCTAGCTAGTTGCCTGGCAAGTTTAGCTGGCTGGTTATCAGGCTGGTCAGGTAGGTGGCCCACTAGATAAGCCTGCTGGCCAGCCAGCTGACCAACAGAGTGACTGACTAGTTAAGGCAGCTGGCTATCCTACCGTCCAGCCAGCTGGATGGCTATTTAAGCTGGCTGGCTAGCCAGCTGGTCAGCCTAGCAAGCTAGCCAGCCATGTATCTAGCTAGTTAAGCCAGATTGCTAGCCATGTAGACAACCAGTTAACTAGCTATTTAAGTCAGCTGGCTAGCCAGCTAGCTTGATAAGTCAGCTAGCATGTCAGCTAACCATTCAGCTAGCTAGTGAAGTCAGCTAGCTAGACAGCTTGCTAGTTTGCTAGCTAGTTAATTCAGCTAGCTAGTCGAGTAGCTTGTCAGCTAGATAGTTGTCAGTTGGCCAGCTAACTAGCCAGAAAGCTAGCTAGTTAAGTCAGCAAGTTAGAGAGTTAGATAGCTTGTTTGCTAGCTAGTTGTGTCAGGTAGATAGCCAGCTAGCTTGTCAGCTAGCTAGTTAAGACCACTAGCAAATCAGTTAGTTATTAGCTAACTAGTCGGCTAGCAACTTAACCATCTGATCTCACTCACTTTCCATCAGGTCAGCTAATTAGTCAGCTCACCTGTTTTGAAAGTGGTCAGCAAACAAGTCAGCTCACTCACCAGTCAACAAGTCAACTAAATTGTCAGCTCGCTCACAGGCCAACAGGTCAGATAACTAGTCAGCTTGCTCACTAGCTAACAAGTCAGCTCACTTGTCGGTTCGCAAGCCAGCCAACTGTATAATGCCACTCACATGTCGGGTCACTCGCTACCTGAGTAGTTAAGTCGGCTAGCCCAGTCAGTTCATTCGCTGGCTGACTAGTTAACTCTTCTGACCATTCGGCTCACTAACTAGCCGACTAAAGTTGGCTGACCAGTCAGCTCACTTGCTGGCTGAATAGTTAAATCAGCTGACAAGTCAGCTCTCTCGCTGGCTGAATAGTTATGTCAGCTGGCCAGTCGGCTCACTTGCTGGCCGACTAGTTAAGTCAGCTCACCTGTGGGCTCACTCACCAGCCTACTAGTTAAATAAGCTAACTGATCGGCTGATTAGCTGGCCAACTATTTAAGCCAGCTAACCAATCGGCCGAACAGTCAGCCAACTAGTTAGGTCAGAACACTGACCAGCCAAATATTTAACCAAGTTAACCTGTGGGCCAACTCGTCAGTCAACTAATTAACCCAGCTAACTAGTAGGCCAAATAGCTGGCCGACTTGTTATGCCAGCTAGGAAGTCCACTGAGTAGTCAGCCAACGTGTTAAACCATATAAGTAATTGGCCGAATCATCAGCAAACAAGTTGTCACTTATCTAACTCTTTACCCAACTAATTAAGGCAGCTAGTTAACTCGTTTACAAAATAGTTAAAACAGTTAGCTAACTCGTTAACCAACTCATTAAGTCAACTAGCTATCTCGGTAGACAACTAGTTAAGTCAGCTAGCTAAGTCTGCTAGCTAACTAGCTAGCTCACTAGTTAGCTAACTACTTAAGTAAGCTGCCTAAGTCTGCTACCTAACTAGTTAGCTAACTAGTTAAATCAGCTAGTTATTCAACTAGCTAAACAGTTAGCTAATTATATAATTCAGGTAGTTAAGTTAGCTAGCTAACTAGTTAAGTCAGCCAGGTAAGTCAGCTAGCTAAGTAGTTAAGTCAGCTAGCTAAGGCTGCTAGTTAAATCAACTTTGTAATTTAGTTAGCTGGTTAAGACAGCAAGCTAGGTAATTAGCTAATAGGTTAAGTCAGGTAGCTAGATAGTTAACTAATGGGTTAAGTCAGCTGGTTGAGTCAGCAGGTTAGCTAGTTAGCAAACGGGTTGAGTCAGCTGTTTGAGTACGCTAGCTAGCTAGTTTGCTAACCAGTTAAGTCATCTGGATTAGTCAGCCAGCTAGCTTGTTAGTTAATGAGCTAAGTCAGCTGGTTAATGAGTTAAGTCAGCGAGCTAGCTCATTAGCTAATGAGTTAAGTCAGATTACTAAGTCAGCTAGCTAGCAAGTTAGATAAGTAGTAAGCTAACAAAGTAGCCATCTGGTTAAGTAAGCCAGATAGCTAGGCAGCTAACTATTTAAGTCAGCTTGTTAGCTATGTAGCTACGTATTTAGCTAACTACTTAAGTCAGCTGGCTAGCTAGGTAGCTAGCTAGTTAGCTAACTATTTATGTCAGCTGGCTAGCTAGGTAATTTGCTATTTAAGTCAGCTAGTTAAGTCACCTGGCTAACCAGCTGGCTAGCTAGGTAGTGAGCCAGTTTTGTCAGTTGGCTAGCCAGCTGGCTAGCTGGTTGATTCACCTAGTTAAGAGAGCTGGCAAGCCAACTGGCAGCGTAGGTAGCTAGCTAGTTAAGTCAGCTAGATAGCTACATGGCTAACTAGTGATGTGAGTGAGTTAAGTCAACTGGCTAGCCAACTGGGTAGCTCGTTAAGTCAGCCAGCTTAGTCAGCTGTATAGCCAACTGGTTATGTAGGTAGCTAGCTAGATAATTCAGCTTACAAGCCAGCAGGCTAACTGTTCAATTCAGCTAGTTAAGTCAGCATGCTTGCCTGCTGGTTATGTAGGTAGCTAGCTAGTTAAGTAAGCTGGTTAGACAGCTTGCTACCTTAAATCAGCTAGGTAAGTCAGCTGGCTAGCCAGGTGGCTAGATAGTTAGCCATCTATTTAAGGCAGCTGTCTAGCCAACAGATTGTTGGTTAAGTCAGCTAGTCACCTGGGAAGCATCTGGCTAGCTATTTAAGTCAGCTCGTTAAGTCAGTTGGCTATCCAGCTGGTTAACTAGTTAAAAAGTTAAGTCAAAGTGCAGGTCATCAGGCTATCTAGTTATTTCAGCTAGTTAAGACAGCTGGCTAGCTAGGAAGATAGATATATAAGTCAGCTAGTCATGTTAGCTAGTTAAGTCAGCTAGTTAAGTCAGCTGACTAGCTAGATAGCTAGCTAGGTAGGCAGCTAGTTAAGCCAGCTAGCTATGCCAAATGGCTAACTAGGTAGCTAGCTGGTTAAGTCAGTTAGTTAAGTCAGGTTGCTAGCTTGTTAAGTCAGTGAGTTAAGTCAGCTGCCTAGCCAGCTGCCTAGCTGGGTAGCTAGCTAGTTATGTCAGTTAGCTAGCTAGGTAAACAACCTAGTTAAGTCAGCTCACTAGCCAGCTGGTTAGCTATGTAGCTAGGTAGCTAAGTTAGCTGGAAAACCCAGCGGTCTACATTGGTAGCTAGCTAGTTAAGACAGTTGGCTAGCCAGCTGGCTAGCTAGGTATCTAGGCAGTTAGGTCAGGCTGGTAGCCAGCTGGCAGACTAGTTATGTCACATAGTTAAAGTCAGCTGGCTTGACAGTTGGCTAGCTAGGTAACCAGGTAATTAGGTCAGCTCTCTAGCCTGCTGGCTAGTTAGTTAAGTAACCTAGTTAATTCAGCTGGCTAGCCATCTGGCTAGTTATATAGCAAGCTAGTTAATTCAGCTGTCTAGCAATCAGGCTGGCTATATAAGTCAGTTAGTTAAGTCAGGTGGCTAGCCAGATGTCTAGATAGGCAGTGAGATAGTTAACTCAGTTGGTTAGCCAGCAGGCTAGCTAAATTAGTCAGTTGGTTAATTCAACTGGCTAGCCAGATAGCTAGCTTGGAAAGAGCTAGTTAAGTCAGCTGTGTAGCCAGCTGGTTTACTAGTTAAGTTGTCTAGTTGAGTCAGCTGGCTAGTGTGCTGGCTAGCTAGTTAAGTCAACTAGTTTAGTCAGCTGGCTAACAAGCTGGTTAACTAGGTAGCAAACTAGTTAAGTCAGCTGACTAGCAAGCAGGATAGCTAGTTAAGTCAGTTAGTTAATTCAGTTGGCTTCCCAGCTGGCTAGCTAGGTAGCAAGCTAGTTAAGTCAGTTGGATAACCAGCTGGCTCGTTGGTTAGGTCAGCTCGTTAATTCAGCTGTCCAGCCAGCACTCTAGCTACTTAAATCAGCTAGTTAAGTCAGCTGACCAGCCAGCTGTCTTGCAGGATATGTAAGTTAGTTAAGTCAGCTCCCCAGCCAGCTGGCTAACTAGGTAGTTAGCTAGTTAAGTCAGTTAGTTATGTCATCTGGCTAGCTAGGTAGCTAGCTAGTTAAGTCATTTAGTAAAGTCAGCTGTCTAGCCAGCTGACAAGAAGGATAGCTAGCTAGTTAAATCAGCTGGCTAGCCAGATGGCTAGCTAGTTAAGTCATGCAGTTAATTCAGCTCACTTGCTAGTCAGTTAGCTAGCTTGTCAACTAAATAGTTAAGTCAGCTATCCTGTTAACTAACCTGTTAGCTAGCTAGTTGAGTCAGCCAGCTAGACAACTAGATAGCTT
>NW_006971808.1:0-777 GCF_000164805.1 Carlito syrichta | reverse complement strand
TTTGAGATGGAGGACTTGTGAAACCAAGATTCCTTATGCTTCCGCAGCAACAGGTAGTGTAGTGTTCTGTATATGAGGACTCACATTACTGAATTTCGTGCTTCATTCTCAACAAGACGTCAAGACATTTCCTGGTGACCTAGAATTCCAGTTGCTTGAATATCAAGAGAAAGACACCCATAAAGTTCTTGTGGAATTGGAACCCAAGATTCCTGGTTCCCTTTTCGAAAGATACACTAAAAATGTGGCGACATAGAAGCCCAGATTGCTGATTAACCCTATCAAGACAGGTTGTAGATTTAGGCGATTGAGAACTCCAAGAACGAGATTCCCTTTCCGTTCTCAGCAAGATGCCCTTATTTTCCCTGTCTATGTGGATATCAAAACTCTGTATACAAAAATGCAGATGCCCAGATGTTTCCTAGGGACGTGGAATCCATGATTCCTGGTTACATTTTAATAATTCGTACTAAGTATTTGGCAACTGCAAAACCTTCGGTCCCTCTCCAAATAAAAGTACAAATGGAAATTTAAGGGTTACCAAGTTCATGTTAAGACCAGAATTACATCCAAATACGGCAAGAAGATACTTTTGTTCCGGGAATCTGGCCTGAGTTGTCCCGAGGGACCTAAGGGACTTGTACTACCAGATATCCATTTACAACTCTCAAGAGGACCAGAATGTTGCTGGAGTCCTGAAATGACTGATTCATAATACCCACAAGCCAAATATCTCCGAAACATGAGACAAGCTTGAAGCCCTGATTCTTGTTTATC
>NW_006971807.1:0-662 GCF_000164805.1 Carlito syrichta | reverse complement strand
CACTGCTTTCCACAGAGGGTGAACTAGCTTTCCTTTCCACCTCTATTGTAGAAGTGTTCCCTTCCCCCACTCACTGCCACCCCCCGAAGCCTCACCAACATATGCTGCTTTTTTTTTTTTTTTTTTTTGCCAGCAAAGTAATACATTTACTTTTTTCTTTTTTTTAATTTTAAAACTTTTTTATTTTAAAGATGTGGGGTAAAATTCGGGGTCAGGTACACAGATGTTCATTTCTCAGGTACTCTTGTTGATGAAGTGTGCCCCCGTTCCCCACAGAGTCCCACTACTGCCAATGCCACCTCACTCCCCCTTCCCCCCAGCAGTTTCCCACCTTATTGAGAGCCATCCTGACTGGTGTGAGGTGTATCTTATTGTAGTTTTGATTTGCATTTCTCTGATGATTAGTGAAACTGAGCATTTTTCCGTATGTTGTTGGCTACTTGTATGTCTTCCTTTGAGAAGTGTCTATTCATGTCTTTTGCCTACTTTTTCATGGGGTTGCTTGTTCTTTTCTTGTCAATTTCATTTAAGTTCCTTGTAGATCCTGGGTGTTAGGCCCTTGTCAGATGCAAAGCTTACAAATATTTTTTCCCTTTTCACAGGTCATCTCTTTACTCTTTTAATGATTTCTTTTGCAAAAAAAAAACTTTTTAATTTGATAG
>NW_006971806.1:0-730 GCF_000164805.1 Carlito syrichta | reverse complement strand
GATTCCCCTTCACAAGACCTCCACAAAATGTGGAATATTCCAAACCCAAAACCCCAATTCCTGCCTGCCAACCCACAAGAATTTTCTGTACTTTGAGGTCACCTGAATCGACGAATTTTGTACAAATATACCTTTTGATTCTGGGGATTATGATTATGGTCGTTTATGGTCCCATGAAACACAAGGATTTCTAATGCCAAATCTGTGATTACAACTAACAAGAGGATCAGAAAGATCCTGAGGATCTGTAATGACAGATTTAGCATATCCACAGAGCAAGTAGCTCTGAAAATGTAGGAACCCAGAAGCCCAGATTGCTGATTAAACCTTATCAAGAGGCCCTGTAGATTCTGGAAAATGAGAACTCCTAGAACCGGATTTCCTTTTAAATCTCAGTAAGATGGTATGATTTTTTCTGTCAATTTGGATTCTAAATTCACTATATAGAAAGACAGATGCCCAGAAGTTTCCTAGTTTCGTGGATTCCATGATTCCTTGTTACTTTAAAAGTACGTTGTAAACATTTGGCAAGTGCAAAACCCTTGTCCTGTCTCAAAATAAAAAGAGACACGAAAGGGGAAGGATTACAGGGTTCACCTTAAGACCAGAGTTACATCCAAATATGGCAAGAAGATTCGTTTTGTCCTGGAATCTGGCCTTAGTTGTTCTGAGGAACCTAACGAACTTAGAGTGCCCAATGCCATTTACAACTTTTAAGAGGACCAGAATG
>NW_006971805.1:0-6135 GCF_000164805.1 Carlito syrichta | reverse complement strand
TGATAGAAGAGTGCTAGGTACTAGGACACTTATAAGGAATCAAGCCAGTCTCTCTGAGACAGATCTCAGAGGAAAGCCAATAACTGTGGCACCCACCCAAGAGGTGTTTCAGTAATGGGGCATCCCTTAAAGAGCAGGACCAGTCACTAGGTCACTGATCATAGAGGAGCACCTGCTACTGAGATTTTCATCACATAGGAGAACTATTAACTAAGGTACCCATTCCAGAAAAAGGCCAGTCATGGAGACACCCATTACAGAGAATGATCAGTCACTAAGGAATCCATTAGAAGGATAACCAGTCACCTGATATCCCATCACAGAGGAGACCAAGTCACTGATACATCTATCAGAATACAGTCAGTCACTGAGGCAGCAATCAAAGTGGAGGGTCAGACACTTGGGAACCCATTATGGGAAGGGTCAGTTATTGGGAGCCAACATCTATAGCTACATGACTGAGACCTGTAAAGGCCCATCTGGAAGATCGCCTCTGACATATACACTCATAGTTGCGTAAATTTATGCTTGCTGTTTTGTTTCCTTTTGCTACATTATTCAAATATAATAGTTACTATAAGATTTATAAAAGAATTAATGATGAGGTATTAGCTTAATAAGATATAGCATAGTATTAAAGTCCAATCACTAGATCATATAAAAATTAAAGTTTAGACATATGAAACATATGAATTATAATAAAGTTTGGTAGTTTAAGAATAAGTTTTAACTGAGTTATAAGGCATTACATTAAATCATAATAATTTAATAGTATAACTAACAGCTAAGTCATTTAAGTAAACTTATAGATTATAGTATAGTGTTAAGTTGATAATATTAAAGTTAAAAATATTAGGAGGCAGTAAACTTAGAGTTAACTTAGAAAGTTTTTGTATTAATCAGGGTTTAGAACAAAGAGTATAATATGAATGATTTATTGAACATTATGGAAAACACTTTGAAAGATCTGTATTGAAATTGTGCAACTGTGACCTTAATGTGGGTTTTGTGAAGCACGGCAGGCATCATGGAATTCGAATTGTTTGCCTGGAACTTGCAAATCTCGTGATGGTCTTGTGTTTGTAAAGCACGGAACTTGTACGCCCCCAGCAAGTGATTATCACACTGCTGGAGTGTATAGAAAATGGTATATAAGTTGGAAAAGGTCCGAATAAAATTTGGCTTCAGTCCTGATCAGACTGTTCCCAGAAGAACTGCCTCCGAGTGGTCTCTTCTCGCCGCCCAGATTCTCCGGTGCAGGTCCTAACCCTTCCCTCCAAGGTCGGAGCAGGTCTCCAACAGTCAGTCACCTGGAAGTACATCTCAGAGGAAACCAAATCATTGAGAAACCTATCACAGGATAGGGTCAGTCAATGAGTCACACATCAAAAAGGAGGACGAGTCACTGTGGCAGTCATTGGAAGGAGAGACAGTCACTGGGGCACTGATCACATAGAAAGACCAGTCACTGGGGTACTTTTCACAGACTAGGGCCAATCACTGGAACTATGATTACAGAGCAGAGCAAGTGACTGAAGAACCATTCATAGAGAAGTACCAGTCAATGAAGTACCAAACATAGAGCTGGTTAATTCACTGAGGCACCCTTCACAGTTGAAAACAACTCACTTAGGCACTCATCACAGAAAAGGGAGTCACTGGTCAGCCAACGAAGAGGAGGGACCATCACTGGAGCACCTGTAACACAGGAGGTCAATCACTCATGCAACAATCACAGGGATGAGCCAGTAACAGAGGCACCGCTCACAGAAAGCACTCATCCCTCAGACTCCGATCACAAAGGATGGCTAGTCACCGTGCAACACATAACAGGTGGGATAGTCACTGGAGAACCATCACAGAAGAGAGCAAGTCACTAAGGCATTTATCCCAGAAGAGGGTCATCACTGAAGCACCTAACTCACAGGAGGACCAGTAACTAAGAAACACTTCTCAGAGGAGTGCCAGTCACTGGGAAACCCATTAGGAGGTGGCCAATCACTGAGGCACAAATCACAGAGGAGGGACATTTTCAGAGGCACCGATCACAAAGGAGGGTCAGTCACTGAAAAAACCCATATCAGAGGAGGGCCATTCAATGATATACCCATCGCAGTGGAGGACTAATAATTTGAACTCCAATTAGGAGGAGGGACAGTCACTGATGCACTGATTACAGAGGAGTGGTTGTCACTGGAACATGGATAAGAAAGCAGAACCTGTCAATGAGACACCAAATACTATGGAATGACAGTCACTGAGGTACCCATCACAGAGAAGGACTTGTCAATGGGAAAGCCATACAGAATAGGGTCCGTCATTGGCATACCCATCAGAATGGTGGGCTAGTCATTGGGGCACTCATCACAGAGAAGCAGAAGTCACTGTGGCACTCATTGCAGAGGAGGGCCTGTTACTGGGGCACCCACCACAGAGGCGGACCAGACAAGTGGCGAACCCTAGCAAAGGGAAAAAGTCACTGGTCCATCAATCACAGAAGAAAACATGTTCCATAGCACACATAACATAGAATGGCCAGTCACTGGAGTACAAACTAGGTAGCAGGGCCAGACATTGAAATCAATAAGGAGGCACAGTCACTGGGGTGCTTATAATGCAGGAGGGCTAGTCACTGAGGCACCCATTTTCAAGGAGACCTAATCCCTGGAGCAGAAGTCACAGAGGAAAGCTAGATACTGGGGCATCCATCACATAGAGGGACCAGACACTGGAGCATTTTTCATGGGGGAGGGTTAGTCATGCAGAAACCATCACTGAGATCCAGTAATTGGGACATCAATCACAATGTAGGACTTGTCACTGAGGCAATCATTATGGAGAGGGCCACGTTATTGAGACATCCATTACAGAAGAGGGCTAATCACTAGGGCACCCATTATTTGAGAGGTTCAGTCACTGTGGTACCAATCAACGAGGAGGGCCAGGCACTGTGGTACTCATAATAGAAAAGGGGCAGTCACTGAAGTACCCATTTTCTATGAGACTCAGACACTGAGACAAAGATCATAGAGGAAAGTTAGTAAATTTGGCATCTATTAAGGACGATAACCAGTCACTGAGGCAGCCATCTCATCCAGCACAGAGGAGGAAGAGTCACTTAAGCATCCATCACAGAGGAGGCCAAGTCACTGGGTCACCCATTAAAAGCAGAGACAATAATAGTCTCTGATCACATAGAGGAGGGTCAATCACTGAGACACCGATCACAGAGGAGGACCAGTCCTGGGCCAAAAATAACAGAGTAGGGCTCATAACTCTGGCATCCATCACAGAGCAGGAACTGTCACTAGGACATGCATTATGGAGAAGGTCCAGTCATTGGGGCAACCATCAGAGAGGAGGGTCATTCAATGGGGCACCCATCACTGAGATGTGCTAGTCATTGGGACACCCATCATAGAAGGGGCATTCACGGAGGCACACATCAAGGAAGAGAGGCAATCAATAAAGTACACATCACAAAGGAGAGAGAGTCACTGGGGGACTTATTATGGAGAAGAATTAGTCACTGGGAAATCCATCAGAAAGGAATGACAATTACTGGGGCACTAATAACAGAGGAGGCCAGTCACTGGGGAACCCATATTAGAGGAGGTGTATTCCCTGGGAGGTTCATAACAGAGGAAGGCCTGTCTCTGAGACAGCCATCACAGAAGAAAGCCAGTCACAGGTGCAGCCAGCGCAGAAGAGGTTCAGTCAGTTGGGCACCAAACACAAAGAAGGGTCTGTCACTGGGACTTCCATCACAGAGAAGGTTTTGTAATTTGTGCACATATCACAGATGTGGGCAACTCATAGTAACACTCATCATAGAGTAGGGCTAGTTACTGGGACATCCATCACAGAGGAGGGTTAACACTCTAGCACCCAACACAGTCGAGGTTCTGTAACTGAGACAACCATTATGTACTAGGGACAGTCACTGGGACAACCATTATAGAGGACTACCAGTCACTGGGGCATCTATCTATGAGGAGGTTCAGTCACTGAGAGACTTATCAAAAAGAAGGGCTTGTCATTGGGGCACCTATTATGGAGAAGACCCAGTTATTATGGCATTTACACAGAAGAAAATTGATCAGTAGAGCACCCTTTATGATGAAGGGCCAGTCACTGGTTCACAAACAACAAAGGTGGTCCAATCAGTTGGGCACCAAATGCAGTGAAGGGTCTGTCACTGACAAAGGAGGCCCAGTCACTGGGGTACACATAATGGAGGAGGGCTAGTTACTAGGATAACCATTTTGTAGGAGATTCAGTCACTGAGACAGTGATCACAATGGAGAGCTTGTCATTGTGTTACCAATCATGGAGAAGGACCAGACATGGACATCAATCACAGGATGAACAGTCACTGGGATGCCCATCACAGAGGAGAAACAATCATGGGGTTACCAATCACCTAAAGACCCAGTCACTGGGGAGCCCATGAGAGAGTAGGGCTACTTTGGGGGTCAGTTATTATGGAGTTGTAACAGATACTAAGGCATCCATCACATAGGAAGCACAGTCACTGAGGGACGCATCATATAGGCCCAGTCTGTGAGGCACCCATGACAGAGGAAGGCTAGTCACTGGGACATTCTTTACAGAGAAGGGACAGTCACTAGTACACAAATCACAAGGGATTCCAAGTCCCCAGGGGACCCAACACAAAATAAGTTCAACCCATTGGCACACATCACAGACGAAGGTCAGTTATTATGGTACCCATTACGGAGGAGTGCTAGTCACTGGGACACCCAACACAATGAAGAACAAGTCACTGGGCACTCATTATAGAGGAGGATCCAATACTGGGACACCCATCACAGAAATAGGCTTGTCACCATGGCACTTATCATAGAAGAGAGCCAGTTACTGGAACAATTATAGAATACAATCAGTCACTGAGGCATCAGTCATAGAGTAGAGCAACTCACTAGGCACCCATCATACAGGAGGTCCAGTCACTGAGGCATCCATCACAGAGAAGAATTAGTCACTGGGGCACCCATTACGGATTGGAACACTCACCAATCATAGAGAAGTACCAGTCAGGAGAACCACTCAAAGACCAAGTATTGACCAACCCTCCACTGTGGCACTATTAACTGGAGCACCCAGCAGAGTGGAGGGTTAGTCAATGAGGCACACATAACAGAGGATCAACAGTCACTGGGGCACCCAACACAGAGGAGGGTTTATCACTGGGGCACACATCAGAGAGGACAACCACATATTGGTGGACCCATCACAGAGGAAAAGCTCTAATTAGTGACCCATCACAGAGGAAATCAAGTCCCTGAGGTATCCATCACAGAGAAGAGGCATTCATTGAGTCATCCATTATGGAGAAGGGCCTGTCACTAGAGCACATTTTATGAAGAATCACCAGTCGGAGGGGGGAAGAATACACAGATGGTCCAGTCACTATAGTACAGATTAAAGAGGAGGCCCAGTAACTGGGGAACCCATCACAAAGAAGAGCTAGTAACTGAGGCACCCAACACAGAGGAGTGCTAGTCACTGAAGCACACACCAAAAGGGACAGTCAGTTACTAGAGTTCTCATTAAGGAGAAGGGCCAGTCACTTGGGAAACCATCACGGTGGAGGGTTAGTCAATGATGTCCCATCACAGAGGAGAGTTAGGCACTGGGGCTTCCATTATAAAGCAGGGTCTGTCACTGGGGAAGCCATCAAAGAGGCAGACCAGTAACTGGGGAACCTATCACAGAGGAGGGCAAGTCACTGAGACTAGTATCAGAGAGGAAATCCAGTCACAGAGGCTTCTATTATGGAGGAGAACAAGTCTTCAGGGCAGCCATCACAGAGGAGGGCCAGTCACTGGGCACTCACGCAGAAGACCACTAGTCACTGGAGCACCCATTATGGAGGAGACCTAGTCACTGTAATACAAAGAACCGTGAAGGGAGAGTCAATTAGGCACTCATCACAGAAAAACATTCCCTGAACCAGCCATCATAGAAGTGAGTCAATCACTGGACACTCATAACTGAGGTGGGCCAGTAACTAGGCCAATCATAAACGAGTAGAGCCAGTAAGTGGGACACTTATCATAGAGGAGAGAATGTCACTGAGATCATAAACACAGAGGATAGACAATCATTGAG